>NC_054066.1:13923794-14075165 GCF_017639655.2 Falco naumanni | reverse complement strand
GTATCACAGAAGTTATTGCAAACACATTTCTGGCATCAGTAGTTGACATGCAGTCTCTACTTGGCAAACGTCAGTCCAAGTATTGCCTATACCAAGGTTTCAATCGATGCTGTTAAGCCAGCTGGATAAACTGGCTTGCTTTCTTGACTATACATTTAGTCCTTTATAATGAATTTTAACTTTAAGTGATCCAAAATCACAGGACACTGAATATGGACTTCCCACACCATTGCACACATACCTCTGGGAGGTTGGTTTGGGCAGTCACTGCTGTCAGCCCCCATAATGATGATATTTATGAATGTTCCAGATCTAAACACAGCCTTAAAAAATCCTGTTCATTGCTTTGTTAAAGCACAGTTTGGGCATTCTGTATTTCACAGGATTAAGCCTATCATAGATATGTTTAAAAATCCAGTTTTGGGTTCAACTGTATTATTAAGACAGGCCTAGCAAGCTTTTTCTGATAGATAAATCAACCTGGATCATACATCCAGTCACTTTTTGTGTATTTACTTCATGAGGAACCAACACTACCATGCCCGAATTTCACATATTTATAGTGAAACAGACTTCCTGGTAGAATCCTAGGTGATACGATCATGTCTTGAATATAAAACCTAAACTTCTAGTTATTTAAAAAAAGAGCTCTTCCACAACCTGAGATTATATCTGGAATGAAAGTTGATTTATAATCAGTTATGATTTACTGATTCATAATCATTTCCCACACTATTTAAATCCCCACTAAACCCAGAAAATTACACCACATTCAGAATTATTACAAATATATTATTTGGTTTCTTATTCTTCCTCCTTCTCCCCCCCACCCCCACCCCTGAAAACTCTGGGTATAATTTTTTTACTAAAGGTAATTCAGACCCTTCTTTGCTTACTAAAACTATCATTTGGAAAGTATAGCATTCAGTGAATACAATTTGGTGGTGGTGGTGGGGGAGCATTTCTCTTGGTGCTTCTGGTATGACTTCATTATAATTGCATAGATCTCCATTTCTAATTAGTTCACTTGTTAACATTTTACATGAATTCCTTTGATTGTGTTGTTCATTAACAAAACAGTCAACAGTCTTACCTGACAGCTTCTTGTTGAAAAGCATCTTCACCAAACAGTATTCTTGCATAGATCAAAGTATATTTCAAAGTTTTTTCTAAATGTTTCTAGCAGTTTTACAATTTTTCTCATGCTTGCACTGGTAAGAATGTAGGCTGTCAAAGCTTTGAAAGCCTAGCACAACTTTGTTACAGACTTCAGCCTTCTTAAACGCCTATTGTTTTTGCAGGAAAAATTTGGAAGTATTTCGGTTGTTGGTTGAAATTAATCCCATCAGACTTAACCTACTAAGTTGTGAAGGCTAAGTCTTAGTCTCAATTATCTGAAGTCATTCTTTTTATGACAGACACGTGGATTAAACTATCCTCTGGAAGTGCCTGTGTCTCTCCATTTTGTGAGACTAGAAGAGTCAACAGAGAGTAGTACCTTCAGAAGGTGATTCTTCTCATTTTAAGATTTAGATATCTGTCTTTAGCTGAGATGAGACAAAACACTTCACTTTTCCAGAATAGCTACTCCCAAGCTGGGGATTCAGGTATCAGACTTTTTTTGTCAAAGATTCAGCTTGCCAAGAGTTCCTGATACAGATGAGAAATTCAGAGGTGCTCTGGAGAAATGGGTTGTCCTCTCTGGATCCACATCATGTGAAATACTGCAGACCTCCAAAAGTTACCCATTGCCCATCAAAGCCTGCACAGTGTCCACTGTCCTTGCTAGCTACAGAACATACAGCTCATTTGATCATATGATACCACCTCTTCCCAATGCTCACACTTAAGAAATGAGGATGGCATCATCCAAACCTTTTTAATCTCATTTCTGTGTATCTTTTCTCATAGTTTTATACCACTTTTACTGCTCTGCACTTTCTTGATATGAAGATTTAATAAAGGCTCTAGGGGAGGCTTGCCACTACAGATATTTCTTATCAGTGTATTTCATTACACAGACAAACCAAATAAATAAATAAATTAAATGAGGGTCTGGAGTTGGCAATGTCATATCTGAAACCTGCTGTTATGATTAGGTGTCTTTCTTCCTCGAGCCACCTGGAGTTTGTTATACACAGGTCAAGCTGTAAATCAGAAGATATTGGATGACTCCAAAGCTATAGAGAACATAAAATTATGTGGCTTCATCTTAAAGAATCATAGACAGAGAGAAATTAGGGATGGAAGGCTTATTAAACTGTCTAGTTCAATCTCTGCCAGCATGGGATTATTCCCTGGAATGTATTTTACAGCACATTATCAAAAATTGTTTCCATATGTGATTCTGCTCTGGAAAGAGCCTATAAAAGTGGTCTGATACAGTGCCATTCTGATTGAATCCATGATTTCTCTGCTGCGCAAAGTTTGAAGAATATTTTTTCCTATCAGTTGAAGACATCTGCTCTTTCAATCATACACACTATCACTTATAATAAATGTTCTTTGTGGCACCCTCACCTTTATTTGCATTGTGTAACTCCACATTATATCTCATCTCACTCCTATGGCCTTAGGCATACTGTGATGCAGTAAAGAGGATGGAGGTAACAGTGGCGGTAAATGCTTTATCAGAGATAAAGTGATACAGATTCTTTGTATCACATACATGTGCACCAAGACTTACAACGTTAATACTGTATCTTCCTTCTGCAGCTGCTCCTCTCCTGTTTCTGAGACCACGGATTCTGAATCCTGACCTAATGAATCCTTCATTATTTCCACTTCCTTCTGATATAACTACTGAAATTATTTAAATATTACTACCACTCTCCCCAAGATACCTGCCTTTTAGCTTTAGAGGAAGGAATGGGTCAGATAACTGAACCCTGAAGCTGCTGAGGTTATTATTCTGTCTCATAGTAAGCTGGTTTGCTATTACTTTAGTGCCCCTTCATCTTGTCTTTGACACTACATGCGACCTTTACGTTTTTCTCTTTGATTTTATTCATAGTTTTTTTCTTTTTCCATTTCACAGTTTTAAATTCAGAGTTCCTTGAAGAACTGGAACATAATTTTGATTTTCTTTACTAGAGTGACCAAACAGGCTGCACTGTTTTACTGGATAAGATTTAACTTTGTGAGTTCTATAGAGTTCATCCCAGGCTTTATCTAGGTAGTACTCCTTGCTTTATCATCAGAGTGTCCATGCTTTAAGGTCAGATGCAGACTGGGCATGGGGCAACAACACGTCAGCTGACTGCAAGGAGGAGGTGCATGCCCATTGGAACGCTGACTGGAACGGCTCATCTGGGATCTTCTCACAATTCTCAGCCAATCAGACATTCATATTTTTAATTGCCCCGCTTATTCATCAGATTCCTGTTTCTTGAAAGTTTTGCAGCTCCTAATTTTTATGCTGATTCTACACCAGGCCAATTCTAACACCATCAAGCTGCTTTTTAATTACTTGCAGCCACAGGGTAGCATTACATTCTCACCACTGCCAGGGGATGTCAGCAGCTCTGTCTCCATGACTTTAACACAAATCATGCTTTCTTTCCTCAATCTTCTCCACTTACCTGTCAACATTAGCTTTTCTGAGGCTCTTCACAATGTCCTTATGCTGCTTCCACACTGCAGCAGTCAGGAAAGCACAAAACATAACACAGGCATCTTCTGGAAACCTGACATGCCCTCTCAGCTTGAAGCCTCCTTGCAGCCAGCCTGTTCAGGCACTCTGCTGCAGTAATATGCTACCAAATGTATGCATGGGGAGATCCACGCGCCCTGAGAGGTGGACTTACGCATGCCTATGTTTATGCTTCCTGGCTCTCTACTGTATGACAAGTCAGGCTTAAAAAAGCAGTGTAGCTTTAGTGGTCATTCTACATTCCCTGTCACCAAAGCAGAGTTCCACCTCTGGTTCACTGCCATCATCTTTTCTCACAATCACAACAGCATCTGTGAGGATGGAGTACTTAAATAAATCCCACTTTGCACTTTCCCACTGTGTTTTCTAGGCTGAAGCTCACCTTGCCTGCTATAGATACCTCTATCTCATCCTTTATATCTTACAAGAGAAAAATTAACTTTGTCAGTACTTACTGACACTGCAGGCTGTACTGCAGCCTGAGGCTTCTAGGTGCATTTCAGAGAGAGAGGGCAGTGTTGACTGCAGCAGTTAAAACATTAAGCAAGACACCCTGCGAACTTCAGCTGTATTTTTCACTCTGTCACAGTTTTTCTAGAGGACTGTGGTCAACTCATGAGGCCTCTTTCTGCTTTGGTCTCACCATTTTTCATAAGAAAACAGAATCATAGAATCATTTAGGTTGGAAAAGACCAAGATCATCAAGTCCAACCATTAACCCGGCACTGCCAAGTCCACCACAAAACCATATCCCCAAGTGCCACATCTACAGATCTTTTAAATACCGCCAGGGACTGTGACTCAACCACTTCCCTGGGCAGCCTGTTCTGATGTTTCAACACCCTTCCAGTGATTAAATGTTTCCTAATATCCAACCTAAACCTCCCCTGGCACAACTTGAGGCCATTTCCTCTTGCCCTGTCACTTGTTACTTGGGAGAAGAGACTGACCCCCGCCTCGCTACATCCCTGTCAGGGAGGTGTAGAGAGCAACAAGGTCCCCCCTGAGCCCCCTCCTCTCCACACTAAACCCCCCCAGTTCCCTCAGCCGCTCCCCATCAGACTTGTGCTCCAGCCCCTTCCCCAGCCCCGCTGCCCGTCTCTGGACACGCTCCAGCCCCTCCACGTCCCTCCTGCAGCGAGGGGCCCAGAACTGAACCCAGGATTCGAGGGGCGGCCTCACCAGTGCCGAGTGCAGGGGGACAGTCACTGCCCTGGTCCCGCTGGCCACACTGTTTCGGATACAAGCCAGGATGCTGTTGGCCTTCTTGGCCACCTGGGCACACTGCTGGCTCATGCCCAGCCAGCTGTCACCCAGCACCCCGGGCCCGTTCCCACCAGGCACTTCCCAGCCGCTCTGCCCCAGCCTGTAGCGCTGTGTGGGGCTGGTGTGACCCCAGCGCAGGACCCGGCACGGAGCCTGGTTGGACCTCATACAGTTGGCCTCAGCCCATGGATCCAGCCTGCCCAGATCCCTCTGCAGAGCCTGCCTGCCCCCAAGCAGATCTACACTCCTGCCCAACTTGGTGTTGTCTGCAAACTTGTTGAGGGTGCACTTGATCCTCTAGTCCAGGTTGTTGGTAAAGATATGAAAAAGAACTGGCCCCAGTACTGAGCCCTGGGGAACACCACTTGTGACCAGCCACCAGCTGGATGTGACTCCATTCACCACCACTCTTTGGCCTCAGCCACCCAGCCAGATTTTTACCCAGCAAAGGGTACACCCATCCAAGCCATGAGCAGCCAGTTTCTCCAGGAGAATGCTGTGGGAGATGGCGTTAAAAGCTTTACTAAGGTCCAGGTAGACAGCACAATGCCCACAGCCTTTCCCTTATCCACTAGGTGGTTCATCTTGTAGGAGATTAGGTGCATCAAGCAGGACCTGCCTTTCATAAATCCCTGCTGGCTGAGGCCTGGTCCCCCAGTTGTCCTGCATGTGCCACATGATGGCACACAGGATGATCTGCCCCATAACCTTCTCCAGCACCGAGGTCAGGCTGGCAGGTCTGTATTTTCTCAGATCCTCCTTCCTGCCCTTCTTGTACATTGGCATCACACTGGCTAACCTCCAGGAAACTGGGACCTCCCTGGTTAGCCAGGACTGCTGATAAATGATGGAAAGTGGCTCAATGAGGACTTCCACCAGCTTCCTTGGCACCCTTGGGTGGATTGCATTTGGCCCCATAGACTTGTGGGTGTCTAAGTGGTGTAGCAGGTTGCTGAATGTTTCCCCTTGGATTATGGGGGTTTCATTCTGCTCCCCGTTCCTGTTTTCCAGCTCAGGGGTCTAGGTACCTGAAGAACAATTGGTTTTACTATTGAAGACTGAGACAACTAAGGCATTTAATACCTCAACCTTTTCCTCATTGCTTGTCACAATGTTTCCCCCTGCATTCAGTAAAGCATGGAGATTTTCCTTGGCCCTCCTTCAGTGGCTGATGTATTTATAGAAACAGTTTTTATTGTTTTTTATGACAGTAGCTTAATTAAGGCTCTTCACCCTGCATAACCTCACAATATCCTCATAGTCTTCCAGAGTTGCCTGCCCCTTCTTCCCAAGGTCATAAACCTTCCTTTTTTTTCCTGAGTTCCAGCCAGAACTCTCTGTCCAGCCAGGTTAATGGTTTTCCCCATCAGCTCGACTTTCAGCACATGGGGATGGCCTGCTCCTGCACCTTTAAGATTTCCTTCTTGAAAAATGTCCAGCCTTCCTCAAACCCTTGGCCCTTCAGGACTGTATCCCAAGGGGCTCTGTCTACCAGGCTCTTAAACGGGCCAGTCGGCCCCCTGGAAGTCCAAACTAAGGGTTCTGCTGACCCCCCCCATTACTCCTCCGAGAGTTCGAAACTCTACCATTTTGTGATTGCTATGCCTAAGGCGCCTCCCACCATCACATCACCCACAAGTCCTTCTCTAGTCACACACAGCAGGTCTGGTGGGGCATCTCCCCTGGCTGGCTCACTCACCAGCTGTGTCAGGAAGGTCTCTTCCACACACTCCAGGCATCTCCCAGGCTGCTTCCTCTTGGCTGTATTGTATTTCCAGCAGACATCTGTTAAGTTGAAGTCCCCCATAAGAACAAGGGCTAGTGATTGTGAGACTTCTCCCAGATGCTTGTAGAATGCTTCATCTGCCTCTTCATC
Organism: Falco naumanni; assembly: GCF_017639655.2. Lineage (NCBI taxonomy): Eukaryota > Metazoa > Chordata > Aves > Falconiformes > Falconidae > Falco > Falco naumanni. The sequence goes on along the minus strand of NC_054066.1, from coordinate 14,068,371 downwards.
CTGGTTGGGTGGTCTCTAACAGACTCCCAGCAGGATATCTGCCTTGCTGGCCTTCCCCCTGATTCCTATCCATAACACTTAACCCTGTCATTACCATCATTAAGCTCTAGGCAGTCAAAACACTCCCTAACATACAGAGCTACCACACGCCTCTCCTTTCTTGCCCGTCCCTCCTGAAGAGTTTGTAGCTATCCAGCCAGTTGCGCAAGTCATCCCACCATGTTTGTGTGATGGCAACTGTGTCACAGTTTTCCTGCTGCACAGGGGCTTCCAGCTCCTCCAGTTTGTTGCCCATGCTGTATGCATTGGTGTAGCTGCACTTCAATTGGGCTATTAATCCTGCCACCTTTTTGGGGTAGAAGCTCTAATTCCTACGTGACCATTCTCAGGTGCTTCCATGGTTTCTAACACACCAATAACCCTTGTGTCTTTGCTGCCACGTGGATCTCCACCGAGAACGCAGGCTGAAGTACCTTGCTAACACACTGCCCCTCTAACACTGGTGTGCTGGCCCCCAGCTTATCTCTAGTGAGCCTGGTTTTATCCTTTTCCCCCTTCAAATCTAGTTTAAAGCTCTTTCAATGATTCCTGCTAACTCCTGTGCAAATACCCTTTGCCTCCTTTGAGTCAGGTGGATCCTGTCAGTTACCAGCAAGCCTGGTGTCACGTAAACTGACCCACGATCAAAAAACTCCCAGATTTTCTGCCAGTGACATCAGGATCAGAGCCATGTATTGATCTTCTGGCTCTTCCTTTTTCTTCCCTCATCATTCCCTGCAACTGGAAGGATACATGAGAACACTGCTTTTACTCCTGATCCCTGACAAAATTGCCTTCCTTTATAAAATGCTTTCAGGCCTACTGAAGAAAAATATCGTGCAAGAGAAAAGCTATTATTGTTTGGCTGATGTGGCCCTTGCTATTTTCTCATCAAAGTCATAAGAACAAAGTGATATATAGCTACAGTGCCTGTAAGCTCACCTACCTGATAGAGGAGGTTCCTCCTGAGCATGGGAGTGAAGGGCTCAGAGCTCCCCCAGAGCCTCTGACATCTGCACCAGAACTGCAGTGGGTCTGCCAGTAATACGACTTCTTCACCTTTCAGGTTTCCAAAAACTTTGTAGTCCAAATATTTATTTTTATGCTGGAGGGCAAAAAAGAAGAGAAAACAAAAGTTGGATAATTTTCATGTTATATCATCTGTGATTTCTGTTTCTGATCTGGTTACAATAGTAAACTCCTGTTGTGCCACCCAAAAAGACTGGAAAATGTCCATTCTAATTGTTTTCCCTAGGCTATGTGGAGTGAATGTTCAGCTCCCTGAGGATGAAGTGTACCGATGTAAATTTACTGTGATAGAGCCACACTGCTGCTGATTGTTGCAGAACTACCACTGAGTAGTAAATGCTTCACTGCTCTGTTACCCGGGGGGCTGAGCATTAACTACACTATTGAACAGCAAATGCTTATCATCCCTTATAATTCAGACTATATAAATCACTGAAGAGAGACAATGTGCCTGCAGGGAGCTCACATGGTCTATAAAAATGTGAAAATCTGAACTATATTTAGCTGACAGAGCTATACTTAAAAAAAGGAAAGTATTCAAAAGATAATCTTAGACATAAACTCATCTTCATTTCAATCTACTAAAGCTTTGGTAGAGTTTAATCTTTTCTGCAAACATTTTTTTTTTTAAAGTATTAAGAAATAAAAGCTATTACTCTGCATTCTTTCTCCTCCAACCATTCATGCAGCATATATAATGACCTCTTTTAAGCTCACCCTTAAAGCAAAGCAAAACAGCAGTATTTTTTTTTCTGAGCAAAAGCATCTCTGCTTAAAAAAAATTCCCACCTAATAGAAAGTTTAAAATATCCTGGTTGCAAAACATGTATCCACTGAAGGTAGAAGACAGAGTTCCCTTTTGTTTAAAGACATAGTTCTTCAAATATAGGGCTTACGTAAGTTCATTGCACTGAGAGAAGGAAGGCCAGTTAAAACATTCCTCCAAGGAACTGTACTGCAACTGAGGACATAAACTTTCATTCCTGGATAAGCAAACACTTAATCTGAAGTGGACACAAGTAGTTCCACTACTGTCAATGAATTACTTATGTCTGTGAAGTTAAATATACATGAACATTTGAAGCATCAGAGGACTTTATAACAAGCTGGTGCTGCGTATTCCTTAATGTATACATAAAATCTGTTTCTTCTTTTGGCCTCAACCACACAGTAACCTCTGGATGAGCCTCACCAGTCCTCTGTAATTATCATGGAGCGATTATGCAATTTACTGCAGAGCTAAGGCCTTCAATACTATTCTGCATTAGAAAACAAAACCATCCCCAAATGTCTAACAGTAAAGAAATAAAACATGGTAACCTTTAATACACAAATGCAATTACACAAAAAGACAAACAACAAAACCAGATGAGAAAAGCCTCAGGGGAAAACTGGTGTGGGACTTTCTGAGCTCTCCATGTAGCATTCAGAGAGCTGATGAAAGAGATGTTTGAGAGCAGAGTTGGAAAATTATCAGAAGCAATCAATGTTTCAAAATAAAAATCAAATAAGAATACTAAAGCTTATTTTATTAACCCATGGATACCTTAGCAGTTTCCCACTAACTTGTAACTTTTATGAAGATGTTTTCTAATGAAACAAAGAATATTTTTATTTTTTAATTTTATAAAAGATGATGTCATCAATGATTTATGTTTGGTGTGTTGTCCCCCCCCCCCCACACACACAGAAAGTATCTCTAAATTATTAGCACGGGTCTCCTACCTTGTGAGCCTGAACTCACCAAAATAATGAGGGATTTTAAACACAAATATAATTAAGCAATACAAATATGTTTGAAACACTAAAAGAAAACTATGAAGTATAGTTTAAAAACTGGTTCAGATGAAGTTAGACAATCAGAAAAGGGTTCTCCTGACACAAAAAGCTACGTACATATAAGATTACTTTGTAAGAATGTAGCAAATAATGCAAACATCTTTAGATGCACTGTGAGGCCACCTCGTTAAGAAGAATGGAGATAAAAGTCTTTATATATTTATAATGTGGCTTGAAGGTGTTGCTTTGCGCTGTCTTCAGATGAAAAGCAGATAATTAACTCTAAATAAAATTGAGGAAGCTCAGAGAACACCAATAAAATCTTCAAAGGTCTGGTCTTCAAAGGCAACCATTTCATACAGCCAGTGGCTTTATATCCTGTGCGCTATTATATGTTCATCAGGATGTCAATAGTGAGAAGAGAGCAGAATATACCAAGAAATTGTAGCTAAAAAATGCTTAATTTGGGATGAATGGCAGAAAATTAATGCAGTAGAGCAGTAGTTTAATATGCTGGCAAAATGAACATTTACACGTAATCCTCCAAGATGTACACCAGCTGCAGAATTCCAGATGAATTTAAGTTGCTAGTCCCGCAGGACTACTCAATTGAAAATGAGCTCATGCTTCAGTATTTTCAGATCAGAGCCATATGCTGTACACTAGCACATTCACAGTATTAGTACATTGCAGTAAATTTCTTAGAACATTATTGAATTTAATTTCAAATGCCCACAGTCAGCAAACTTCTGTCATTTCCCTTTGGAGATAACTCTGCAACCTGGATCGGCCCTACATAATTTTATTCTGATACTAATCTGAAAGTATCTTGGTCATTTGCATAAACATTGGACAACCCTAACTTTAGGTGCCTGGAAAAAATCTGGTGATGAATAAGCTCATTGATTTAAAAAAATTTCTCCTGATGCTACTCATTAGTTGGTGCAAACTGCTGCGGTGCCACCAAGGGAAATGGAAGGGTGACATTTCACAGCAAGGAGAATCTGCTGGGTAGCCTATGGCGTTAAGTGTGAGTACCGGCATAAGCGTGGCTCAGCTGTAAGCAGTTTGTTCCTCTTCTGGTATATCGTGAAGCCTTATGCATTATAATCAGAGCTTTTAGTTTGTTTACTCCTAAACATTTTTAGCTTCCCGCTGAAAAAATATCTGTAAATGGAAAAAAAAAATCTTAAATAGGCCTCTTAAAAATTAATCTCAATTGCATTATATTTGAGACCCACTATTACACTCCACGCTCATTATGTCTGACCTAAAAAGGATATTAAAAATCTCATTATTTTGTTGTTGGCTTTTCTTTTTTATTATTACCACAACAGCCAGGTAATCATTATGCCAGCTACTCAAGACTGAGACGTAAATAGCTCATGTAGGAGTTAATAATCAGATAATAATAGAAAACACCGGTTCTGTATAATTAAGTCAAATGACAAGATTTATACTGGAGCAATCCTATGTCCAGAATGAAACATTTTATGATATTACTCTTTCCAAATAGTCCTACACTGTGCAAGCATACTATATCTGGAGGTTGCTTAAACTCTAAAATTTTTGGCATTCATGAAATTTTAATTACATGGAGACATTTTGTTTCAAATTTGCAGTGATCTATTTGCCATTAATGTTGGGTACCATTGATTAAATTTCCTTTTTCAATAACTCAGACTTCGAAGAATCAGAGAATGAAGTTGGACGGGACCTACGGAGGTCTTCTTGTCCAACTACCCTGCTTAAGCAGGGCCACACTTATTGATTGTCTCCAGAAACTCCATCACCTCTGCATCATAATATTCCTGTAGGACCATGGCGAATTACTAATATGACCAAAGACAAAATTGTCACAGATTTTCTAAAAATTATCTATAACATAGAGACTTTCTTGTATTAACTTATAATTAGAAGGAAGTGTTGCCATTCTTAATATTTAATAGCTGTGTAAGCACCAGCAGTGCTAGATGTAAACCAAAATAAGGCATCACCAGATCACATGCAAATTTAAAACAGTAAAAAGGATAGTTTTCTCAGGCTATAACCATCCAAGGAACAGCTAACCATTTTCAGTCTAATACTAAAAGAACTTACATTGCTGCCTCTATTAATTCAAAACTTTCTTTTTCAACTATAGGAAAATAAATGGTAAAATGCAAGAAACATTTCCTAGCTATAAAGTTTCTTTTATCTGATGGATTACATGAAAGTAGTTCTGGAAGCTACTAACAGATTTGCATTTTTGCTGAGGGCCAGATGTGATTCCACATTTCTAAGTTTGACTTATAACTTACTTCTTGAGTAGTCCTACTGTCTGAAATGAATTTTGGGAAAGGGTTGGGTTTTTATTTGCATGACTTCTTAACATGGCAATAAATTTTAAAATATTTTTGAGATTTACTTTTCCTCACACTTTGTCTTCCTTTGCTTTTTCTTTCTTTTCTTTCATGTGCATTTCCCTAAACCAATTTGCTCTTAGCATTTTGGTATGACTGTGCAGGCCTGAAGGTGAAGGTGTAGGGGCAGAAGTGTAGGGGTAGGAGAGACCACCTTCCTGAGGGGAGGATTACCTCTAGCTGTTACTTACTTAACCACTCTTCCAACTTTCCTATAAGGCTCTGCCTTCACCTATTTAGCCAGGATAGGGTTGCAAAATGAGTCAGATGCAGAATTCAGGGAGGAAATTTCATGAAAATCCAAGGAAAGACAGTTTAAATTGCGCTTTAGGGCTTGCTATCCTCCCAGCATGCACAGTTCATTCTACCTGTATATTTGTTACAGCTGTGGTTGCCAGTGACATTAGGTTGGGACAATCTCCAGAAGCACATTTCAGGTGATGAGGTAGAATGCCTTGAGGAAAGAAAAGCAGAGATCAATGCTTACTGTAGGTGAGGGTCTTCATCCCTCTCCAGCAGAGTATCTAAGGGAATATAAGGGGTATGATATTTTTCCCTGGCGCTTGTTGCACTGCCAGGTTACCAAGTGTTTATAAGTTGGATAGTCAGTATTGCTGGAGATATGTGGTTAAATGAAGTTGCATCCAGATTCTAATGCATACTTAAGCTATTAAAGTCAGCCTTCTACCTGGCACTGAGGTGAAAAATTCAGTTGTATAACACAGCACCTCAGCAATGAATGTCAGAAATTGTCCATGAGGACCTATGCTTCATGACCTAAGGTTTTTTAGCAGTTTTAAAAACTTATCTCCTTCTTATACTGTACATTTTTCACTGTTTCCCCTTACTTCACTAATGCCAGCTTGATTGAAAAGGGCAAGGGGAAAAGCAAGCATTCTGCAGGGTAAATGGGAAGAGAAACAGACAGTAGCTTTTCTTAAAATGTCACTGCTAATAAGGAGCTTGTGACAGCCCAGCATTATATAAGGCTGACTTTTAAAAAGGTGTTGTTAAATATACACAGGTTTCTCTGATATTTTTAGCTTGGTTTTTTAATCACCTCCACACTGCATTTTTAAAAATATTTTGAACTGCTACTTGTTAAAATTCTTTGTCATGTTTTCTAGCCACTGGAGCAATGCTGTCCTGAATCAAGACAAAGTAGGAACTTTGTGGCTGTCAAATGAAGGTACTGGTATCTGACAGAACCAGTTATTGGTTTAGCAAAAAATGTCTTAGCTCTCTCTGCATGATCTGACTCGTTACAAGAACCCACTGTGATGGGATTTGGGGTGCATGGCTGTATATGTTGTTATAGTGCCTTTTAGTTTATTTGCATATATAGCTTGATTGGATTATCCCTTGGGTCAGCACTCTTAGGTTCTGACCCCAGTTGCAACTGTCCTTGAAGACATTACATTTGATGTGAATGTGGTCCTGGCTTTAAACCAACACTGGTTTATTCTAGATTTTTAATGTGAGAAACTGATACTCAATAAATTTAGGGACACATTAATTAGAACTAAAACATACATATGTATTGATACATAGCTTTTGTGGTATTCAGTCTAAAAATTGTAGAGAGGCTCTACATCATGGCTTTTCTGAGGTTGTCCCCTTTATACACATTTTGAACTAGTTAAGACTGTTTAGAAATTTTAAGACCACGAAGACTTAATGTAAACTCAATTATATAAAGTGTCATTAAAGCAATTTATGGCTCACTATAAACTTTCAAAAGAAAATACTTTTCAAATTTGTTTCACCTATAATGTAACTAAAATGTAACTGATCCATGCAGAAAACAGTACATAATAATCTTAGGAATCTTCCTACTTTAAATGGATGGCAACTAAATAAATATTTAGCATAATCAGTCATTTAACACCTTCCTTTGGGCTGCATCTCTCTGGGGTCAACTCCTTGGTCTGTTCTGGGTCACTGTGATCTCCTACTAGCAGAGAAATATATAGGGAGAGTTAAGGCTAGGGTTTCTTAGTACAACACCAAAAGGGTGAGAGGAAGGAGGAAGGATGGATTCTGGAATGGGAAAATCTGGGGGGGTCCATCCTTGCCTACACTGCTGTGGTATTGAAGGTTTCCACCCTCCCTTTAAAAACTCAGCTAATTCTCATGTTTGGGTTAGGGCTTGGGTCTGTAAGTTAGAGGAGACGACATCCAGCGAGGCTTATTCTTGGAATTGTTAGCCAGGGAAAGCTGAGGGTCAAACCTGCATTAAATTCATGTTCTTCTCTGCAACCGCAACAGAGGTAGGAGCCTGCAGCCTCCTGTCAGCCTGGTGCTCGGGCAGAGCCGGACAATGCATGAAAAGCCAATCCATATTTCCAGAGAGGAGAGCTCATAGCTGTGACAAAGTGGCAGCAGAGAGGAGTGTCTCTTCCCAAGCAACATTGCTATTCCCATGCCAAAAATATGTGATGATGCCTAAGGTTATGGTTACAAATGGTGGTGAGTAATTCAGGAAACACAGCAATGTTTCTGGACTGCCTGGCAATGGTGAGGCAGGGATTTTCAGCTACACTGTATGGCTACAGCACCTTATCTTGCTTTTTGGAAGAGTTTGGTGTTGTTGCTTCAGGCCCAGCATATGGCCAGCCTGGGCCTTGGGCACAGCTCAGGGCTGAGCAGCCCAGGATGAGGTGGCCATTTCTCTGGAATGGATTTAGGAGAGAAAATAAAGGAAATCTTGGGGGCTCAAGGTTTCACAGCACTGCCTCAAGTCTCTTTTTCTGGGTGTAGTGAGCTGAAATATTTATTAAGGTTTAGATTTGAGATAGTTTAAGGCTGGGAAGAGATGGCAACGTTACGTCAGCAGCTTTCTCCTTGTGTCTTCAGGCTGGGAAATTAAAAGAATGAGACAATTCTAGCAGTAAGCACTGAAAATGCTCTTGGGCTTTTCATTCCTGTGCTTTGTTCATCATTACCTTCTCCAGCACTGGCAGAAGCCCTGTCCTAATTGTAAATCTAAATCAGCTGAATATCGATCCCCGGGAGGTCTGATTATATTTGTCTGAAATAATAGAGATGAGTAGCTGACTCTAAAGACAACTCTAAACTTCCTTATCTAACAATTTAGATCTCAGATTAATGAGCTCTTAAGTAATTGGGTCAGGCATAAATAGTGTTGTTTGCAGAGACAAGAATACATTAGTCTGTAAAGGTCATATGTTAGTATTACGGAGAAGTGTTACAATATTTATATCCCAGTTTTGAGGATCAATTAGTTGTAGTCAGATTGTACCTGTTCTTTTTAAAGATATTCAAACTAAAGACTGCTCAGGAGGTTTCTTCCATGTAGTCCACAACACAGACCAAATACTTATGTTCAAGGCAGAAAAATTTTGTGTAAGTTGTCACACTACTGACAGTAGTTTCTTTAGAGGGAATTTGGATGAAGTGTATCTCCTGTGAAGAGCTGCAAACAACAGTATTGATCTCTGGATGTTTACTTCAGGAAGGAAGAAAAGACTCTTGGTGTTGGAGGTCCAAGGGATTATTACAGACAAGGGAAAAAAAAAAAACCAGGATCTGTTTGTTCAGTAATGGTCTGATAAGGGATAAAATGTTCTCTACAGACCTGGGTGCACCTTAGAGATATGTAGGGACCTCTGCATTGTATCCCATTACATTACTGCTGCCTTTCGTTTCTCAGCCCTTACAGGAACTCTTTTTGTACCATGCTGAGGAATAAATGATTTCTTTTGGGACTTCTCTTCTGCCTTGTCTGACTGAACCTAGTGCCCCAACGGTCTTTGGGAAGTATAAAGCACAGTAAACCTAGAAGGATGTGATTTTACAACCTTCTTTGCCTGAGCTTGTCATGGGAATATAGGAAACGCCAGCACTGTGACACTGTGAATTGAAACTGCTTGCTCTGTTTGTACATGTTCTTCACTTTAGTCTCTTCCTGAGCTCCTCTGCCAGGCCATTAGAGAATGAGAATTGAAGTGGTTTTCTAGGCCATTAAATTAGAAATAAACTGCACAGTATACTGCTGTCTTCAGCAGATTTCTGGAGGACTTAAACATTGTTGCAGTCCTTATTTAATCTATGCAAACAAAAAAACCTTAGTGTAAAATGCAATTAAAATACAAGAACTTATTCCAAGAATCTTAATTTAAAACCCAATCCTGCACTGTCCTAAACAGTCCAGAACAATTTACACCTTAAAGTTTCATATAAAAAGTTTCAGGTTTTGAGTTCGGATAACAAGAGAAACAGCACGGCAGGAAAACACCCAGAAATCCAATGAAAAAGAACTGAGATACTAAAACAGACCAGTCTTAAAAATGTCAGATGAAAGAACGGGTAGTTAAATCTAAGCAAACACCTCATAGATAATTTAATTATTTCTAACTAATTTTCCCTATTTATAAACTGTACACGAATTGACTGGGAAATTCTTAAATGTAATCCTTATTTAGACTATATATGAATAGATTTCTGCAAAGTCCATAGGCATTACAAACTGCAAGGAAATTTTAACCAGAAAGTTCTGGATGAGACGATTGGGTCAGTGGATGACTTCAATAAGACTACTTAAATTATATAAAAAGAATAAATTTTAAATTAAAGAAATTTTAAATTCCCATTTCCATATCAAAATAGCTGCACATTCAATATTGTTTGGAATATTTCCGATAGAATTTAAACACCTCTTGAATTATTACAGAACAGAACTTTGATAACAAAAAAGGACTAGATAAATTAAAGCATTAAACTCATATTCAAAACCAGAAATTTCTGCCCAAATGATGATATAACTAAAATACAGAAAGTGTCTTTATTCAAGTAGTTTAACTTCTGGAAAATGTAGTTTTGGGTTGATCAAATCTTATGAGATTTCAATAGACTTCTGTGACTAAGTCTACCAAAAAGCTGGGGAAATGGGTTATCTAAGCAATTAAATTTCTATCTAAAACCAATCAAAACAATAATGACAAAGAAATGAGTAAAGAAGATAAATCCAAAATAATGAAATGCCAAAATAACACAAAAACCCATTTCAACTAAGTGAACTCTGTTCAGCTTCACTTTGCAGACAGAATGAACATGTGCTCAGTTTGGGATAACAACTTATTTTTATGATTAGATGCTTCCAATTATTAGGAGAAGGCAATATTACAATTCTGCCATACATACAGCAACAAAATACGTATTTGTTGTTAGCTGCACATACTACTGTAACAAACCCAGGAAGGGTCAACATAATGTGAGTTAATGAGAGGATGACACCACTTACTTGCTTAAGCTAGACATCCCTGAAGGAGGATTGAACCAGGATAGAAGTTACTGTATTTTATTGTTTAATCTCAAATCTTCTCTCAAATCCTGTTTCATCTTGTCTTCTCTTTATCAGTTCTTCCAAAAAAAACCCCACCCTAAAAAATCCACAGACAGAGCACAAACAAAACTTTGTAAACTGCTTTCTGGCAAAAGTTAGGACATGACTGAGATTTCAATATAATTAAACCCCAAAATTAAATCTGCAAAAGCAGTATCGCAAGGGACAAATTCCTTTTTTTAAAAATAAGATTTTGCAGTTACATTTGTAAGATTTGCACACTCTGTGGAAATATATTGTGTTAAAGAAAGACGCAAACACTATCACTTGTTTTTGTTCTCTCTTGGTCATTCTTATTATCTGCTTCTGCTTGATAGAATTGTACTAGTAAAATGGTTAATGTAAGATAACAGCCACAAGCCAAAGCATCAATATCAATGTTAATGCATTATGGTTATCAGAGAGTTTTGGAAAAGAGCGGTCCTAATATAAATTGATTAATGTAATTTATTTGCTAGTTTTCCTTAGGGAACTAATGCAGTCAGCTTTCTTGCATTTCAGAGACTGCAGTGGTCCATGACATTAAGAAACAATCATACCAAATGTCTTTAAACACTTCCTCTGTGTTCAAACAGACAGCTGCAAACAGCATCACCTCATTTGCAGTGAATCTCTCCTGGAGGAACTTTTGCTGTCTTTGTTCACCTAGCCTCCTGTGGCAACATGCCCTTTCAAGTCTACCTAGCAGATTACTGTTTTGTTGAGTTTGTTTTGTTTTTTTCATTTTTCCTGGAGTATTTTTGCACAGAGATTCCCTAACAAAGAGCAAGTGATAAGCAGTGGACTGCAACGAGAGCTAGGAATTCTGTGGCAAAATGGACACTAGGACACAACAAGTTAGATCCTGTCAGGTTGAGAGGAGGTTCAAGATACTTTTATTTTTTCCCTGCAGCGATGGAGCCCTGATTTCTAAGCTGGTAAGTGCACAGTGGCAGTATTATTTTACATTCCCATCATCAGGACATAGACTGGCCATAAAATGAAAAATATTCAGCCAAAAAGGAAAGCAGTCAAAATGGTGCTTGGATAAAATCAGTAAGACCATAATATAACAGGTGATACACTGGCCAGGGCAAGTGAGCAGGCCAGCAAGAGATCAATGCAGAGTAGTAGCTTTTAATTAAAAATAGCGAGTTGTACATAGTGTGATGGTGAACGTTGAGGACTGTTTTCCGTTATGCCCTATGACCACTCAATTCCAAGTATCTTTCATGATAGCAATATAAACCCCCGTGTTACAAAATTATGTTTTAATATCAGTGTTGTTTTTCCTTTGCATAAGCAACAGATTTCAGGTTTAGAAGTGTTTTTGAATCACTTGTAGTTTTAATAATTATTTAGTTATCAATTAAATTTCCAGGCTGAACATAGTTATATGTTTTATATTACTGGAGAAGTCAGTAATTTTCCTGAGAAATCTGTGCAAAATTTAGTTAGTTTTCCGGACATGCATTAATTAATATTTTAGAAAAAAAGCTGTTCTCCCAATTGTATGGAGTTTCTTTTGAAACTGCCTGGCCAGATTTCATTCAAATGATGTTTTGACATGCTGAAGATTACTAGCTGAAACATAATAAGATGGTCTGAGCTTTTAACTGAATCTGCAGAAATATTTAAGTGCTAGAGCTTGTTCCTACTTCTCACTTGAGGAACTTCAGTGCTTTCATCCTGGAGTCACCCCTGCATTTTTTTTGCTCTCCTTAATTAATTCTCTTGTCAATATTGTTTATTTGGTGAATGGAGCAAATAAGACACCAAAGATGCCTTGCCAGGAAATTGCTCTTTCTGAAGCTATAGCTATAATTTCACACTGCAATAAATGTGCACATAGTCAGTATGGGTGAGGGGGGCTGAGGGAAGCCCAAAACATTCATCACCATGTGATGCTGGCTGCTAGCTAGAAACACAGAAAATGCTGCCTGTAACCTCCAGGGAGTTAGTCCATCATGAAAGGAGACAGGTGCAGTGTCGGCAATACAAGAATAATAAGTAGAACAACTTACACTGTCACTTTGCAAAGTAGAAATACAGGAGAAGTCTTATAGATGCTGGTGAGGCAGGGGAGGGTGAATAGATAGTCATTACCTCAGGAGGAAAATGATAAACCGTGTTCCTATTCAGAAGATGTGCCTTTGCTTATCAAATTTATCTGCATTTGCAGTAAACTATGAGAACTAAATACATTAGTTACTCAACGTCGAAACAGGCTTTTCCAACATGAAAAATATGTTTGGTTATTCTGATAAGAGCATAGATGCTTTTTATTTAACCTTAGCTTTCGCTACTTCAGTTTTAATGATAAATTGCTATTTATGTGAAGTGTTTTCCAGCTAAGCTCTTATCACAACATTGCTAGGGAATACTACAGCATGAATCTCCATATTCCTTGCAGGAGTGCTGTCCTCAGGTACTCTGTGTCATTCAGTGTGACTAGAAAAGACAATTAGCTTTCATTCAATATCACTAGGGTCTTTAACATAAGACTATCCCTTGTGACAATCTTCATAGACCCTTTGCATTTTATTAGAGTATTCAAGGACAAAATCCAGGGATGAGTTTCAAAGCAGTGGTGCAATTTTTCTTTTTTCTTTTTTTGGGGGGGTTAATGGAAAGGGAAAACTCTATTTTGAGGGTTCACCACAGAAAGCAGACATTTATTTACTATGGACAGTACAGACTCCCATGGCACCTAGTATTCAGGATCCTCATTTTCTAGTTTAATTTCAGTCTATCCCTCCCTTTTGCTTCTCAATTTCATGAATTGAAATAAAAGTACATACAAAGGGTCAGTGTAAGTCAAGTCTTCTGCAAGTTAGTAGAATTTGCACTATGCAACATCTCGGCCTCTTTGCCTCCCACTCAAAGGTGTCTTCCTTTTGCATACCCAGTTTATGAGATGCACCAGCAAATAAGCAAAGAAATCTTTCTATGTTGATGCCTCTTACCAGTCTCTGAATATGAACAGTCTCAATCATGTCTTGTTCTCTCCTATAAGCTTGCCTATCTCATTTGTAATATACCAGGAGCTGTACTACTGTGGTATGTGACGCTCTGAAAGCTTTTCGAGCTATTATTTTCTTGGCTCAGTTAATGCAAGCACAATTGATTTACTAGGCTCCAAAAAAATCTCTCTTGTTGCAGCAACTCAAACTAGTATTTAAGTAGAACCTTTTCAGCAGAAAATCAGAACTAGAGAGCAAAGTATTATGATTCACTTATTAATGTAAAAAAGTATAAAACTTGTATGCATGACAGCAATCCTATACTTACAGGTACATTAACAAGTTAACACACCATTCAATTTCAAATGTCTATAATTCCATGAACTTCTGAAAACAAAATATATCTTCCTCCTCCTCCTATGATGTGCCATTTGTACCCAGTCAATAATTTTTTTTATAGCATGAAGGAAAAAATATGCCAGCAAGCCACTAATTTGTTTTATAGTCTTCAACAATTTTGATTTTTGGCAGAGAAATAACATTTAGATAGTTAAATCTATTAACAAATTTATGTAATGCTTTTCGAAAGTAAATCTTGGTACACTGGCAAACACCTTAATCACTTGTACACTTTATGCTCTTACTAAATTCCTCAGACTGGGGATACATAAGCAATGTGATCCTAATGGTCTGTGTCCTGTAATAAGGTAATTGAGCCTAGAACATATTCCTGCAACAGTGATCTCAAATGCCCTGATATAAATCCTATAATAACTAACACTTAATCTTGCCATAAGCTCTGTTCAAACAAATCCACCCCACCTTAATAAGGCTCTGCAAGGAGTGACAGCTTTTCTTCCTTTTCCCTTGCTCACTTTCCCCTCACATACAGACTCCTGCACACTTTAGTGGACTTTAGGGTTGGGCCTAAAAATGGAAGTCTGACTAAATAAAATATACTGAATTAGTTCAATCAGTTATCAGTGAAGAAATGGTGACTTATTGGTATTAACAAACCAAATCAGGTGGAGCATTAATGAAGACATTGCAGACCTCTAAAAAAAAAAAAAGTTTTGCAGGATGAAAGATAACCAAGAACATTGGGTAACTGCTAAAGCTTAAGTAGAATAAAATAGATTTCTTTTATATTATTTTCTCAGTGTGAAGTGGCCTATACTTTCAATTAATCTTTTTTTAAAAAAGAAAAGAAAAACTAAAAACTACAAAAAAACCCCTTAGTAAGTGTACTCTGGAAAAACCCCACACTTCTAATTAGGATGTCATATTATTTTTGTATCTAGATTTTAACTGCACTCACTTGATATACTCATTAACATTGTTTTCATTACAATCAAGCTTCTTACTATTTTCTAACTGCATTAGACTCTGTATTCAAGGAAAGGGAAAAAAATGAGTCCTGAATAAAATTCTGGCACCAGGCATCCCTTGAATCTGAATTGAACTCTATTTCTTTTGATAGACAGAAATAGACATTAAGTGAATATTATGCAGTTCTGAAAGCTTGCACACACAGACAGGGCCAGCCGATGGCCACTTCCCCTAAACCCCTGTGCGTCTCTGCAGTAGCCCCATTAGGATGCTCTTTCCCAGTTGCACGCTGGCTCCTGCTGCCCACCACAGCTCACCAGGACTCCGCAGCTGCCCCCGGCACAGTCCTTGGCCCATTTCTGTCTCCAGCCGGGGTGCTTCCCACATTCCCCTGCCTGCGGTCTCAGGACCCACCTCCCTCTGCAGAGCGACACAGTCAGCCATCCGCAGCCACTGCTCAGCCCGCTGTCCTGCGGCCACCCATACAGGGTATGCACGAGGACTGCAGCAGGGCACCTCGCTCACCGACCCTGAAATGAAGAAGTATCAGGGGGGCAGAGAGAGGGATTTACAGAATTCCTGGACATGTCCCTCCACGTGTGTGGGGACCTCACCATTCCTGCTGCACTGGTCAGCTCTGGAGGCATTTCTGCTCTTAACAGTCAATCTGTTTCTTGTTAGTAGTGCCCCTATACTTCCTACCCCACATCCGAGTTGCCATGCAAAAAAATCATGCCACACAGTTCAATTTAAGACATTCAGGATCATACTGTGGCATTGGTTCCAATTCCTTTTGGAGTCAATGCCTTTCCAGAGGCTTCAGAGGCATGCATGCTACTTTGTTTTTTACAAGACTGTGTAATATGCTTTTACTGAGAGAGATATGTACAAACTCTTATTCTATTACCCTCAAACATAATGTGGGTTTAGGTATATTTTCCAGAAACGGTCCCATGGCCATTGCTATAACGGTGACCACTGAAACAAGTCAAAGGAAGCTTGATAGAACTCCATGTAAGACCACAGTCCAGCAAAGTAGTTAAAAAAACGCCAAGCATGACATTTCCCCACATCACTTCAATTTTTACAAATAAGCAAATGCCGAACTGCTTAGTGTAGTAAGTCCTGTGTAGGTGCACAGTACATAATAACTACCTCTTTGGGGTCAGTTTGTTAAAGTTCTTACATTTTTAGAACATCCAACTATCCTATGGAAATGTATAAAAGATATTTTTTAAGATATAACAAAAACCTGTTAATTCATTTCATTAACTTTTGTATTAGCTTAGTTTCACTTCACTGAAACAAGTCTTATTTTTAAGTTTCTTTAGAAATGGAGAATAAAGTAATGGGGAAAAAAATGAATATAAAGTAAACCTACCTGGAGCAATTACAAATAATCTTTGGATCACAAGTCTTTACTACAATAATTAAAAACATCAAGTAATTTTTTCCTCAAGAATTCCTTTACTTCCAGCACTTTGGGTACTTATTAGTACCTTTGCAATACTTTGTGCTGTTTTGTTACGTTAACCCATCTGACCCACTGAGGAAGGTTCAGTTTAACTATTCACTGAGCTGAATTCCTGCTAAGAAGTTGGATTAGTATAAAAATATTTTAATGAGCATCATTTCAACATCTGGTAGCGTAAAACTAGCATTTTCTTCCTGATGAAATTATATTCATTCTTATTTCTTACCCTTGCAATAAAACACACTATTATTACTTATTTCTGTTCACTTACAAGGCAAAATACAAAAAAGCAATTTTAGTAATGTATTTTCTCATTCTCATAAACAGTTTGATTATGTTTTATTTAAACAGGATCCAAAATTGCCACACACTGAGCATATACTATAAGAATCTGACACAAATGAAATATTAAAGTTGAAAGCTTTAAAAATTTCTTATATAGTGGAGTCATTAGTTTTTTCCATAACTTTAGGGAAATTCAGATGAAGAGTGAGATTTTTATCCTCTGACTCTTCATAAAATACCAGAAAAGCATTCCCCAGCAACAATGATGTTTCAACATTGTAACATTCTTCTAAGAATAGGAGATAAGACTATTACACACATACAAGACATTTCAGGCATTCTTAATAATTAAGAATGGTTCTGATCTGCCCTCTGCCTGATGGTCTTTCACTTTTCACCAAAACACAGGTATGTTGCTGCTTGGAAGATCTTTTTGGTCAGAAAAATTGACCCTTGAAATGATTCCATTTCTAAGAGCTTTTCTGTTGGTTGAATAGATACGAACAACGCACGGGAAGCATGCTCTTTATTTTGCCCCCTTTTTACTACCAGTTTAGTTAGAACAGTCTCTGTACCCACAACAACAGTCACAAAATTTGTAAGGTAATTCTTAGCAATGGGAACTCAGGTTACTAAATTCTTAGCCAGATTGCACTCTGCCAAATTAAAATAGGTACAAGCTTTTTTTTAATTATTTTTTCTTTTACGTGCCTGGGGTACTCTTCAGAATCTTAGAATACAACTTGACTTTGCTGTATGTGCTCTGTGTCATACACAATCAGAGCTATTGGACTGCAGCTCAAAAGGTCAAGGCAACTTGCAGTTATCAGAAGTTTTAAGTGGTACAACACGTGTACTGGAAGCTCCCTGTTGTATGTCACCACCACTGTGTGCCTTTTCTCTTCTCTTTATTTTTATATTAGATCACATCACAACTGTAGTGTTTCCTATCTGTAGGTCATAGCAATTTTCACTAGATGAAACCTCAATAGCCTGGCCACACAGCATTGCTAGTGGGCACTGGTCAACTCCATATTGCAAGGAGGTCAAACAACTTTTTAGTACTTCTTATCCAGCAGGATTGAAAGGATTTATAATCCATCCTATTTGGAACACATTACTGGAAAGAAAGGGATAGTGGTATTTCCCTTAACTTCCAAAACCTGTAGAAAAGCTTTTACAGAAAACGCATATAAGCAAGTTTTTTAATAAATTTTAGAGAAAAGAGATTTATAAGTAAGGATTTGAGTCACTTACTTGTAATGGCAATACACTGAAATCCAGCAGAGTTGTTCTTCACTGCAAACTTGCTGACCATAGCAATGTTGACTTAAGCAAACCACCAAATCCCTTAATTGAGGGAATGTCCTTCACACACAATGGAGAAGGTTTTAAAGATGATTCACAACAGCAGTGCGATGACATTGTCACTCCCCAGAGAGTTTTATCTCCGAAATCACCCATCATCTGTGCCATTAGTGCATGCCTAAGATCTTTGGCAACCTCATGCATCTCTGGCTAGCTGTGAATCAGAAGACCACATTAAGATTAATCGTTACCAAAAGCCCAGGATACAGTGCAACACAGTAAGTTTAAGAACACATTTAACCAAATTTATCTCAATGTTAAAATTGTCAAAAGACATAAATAAATCTGGTTCTGTGTATTTGTAACACTTTCTTGTTGAACCCAGTATCATTTTCCTACTACAAATGGCACACAGCACTCTTTGTTTAGTTTCTGCTTTTACATCTTCCAGTGAAAAATCTGTCCATTAGTCCTCTCATTGAAAATATACAAGAAATGATATTTCTAGATATTGTTCGTTGTGTAAAAATTGTAATTCCTCTGAAATAGACTGCCTTAATAAGGGGAAATTATTGCATGCTACAGACAGAAAAGTGAAATAATTGGTTTTCAGTGTTTGAGCAGTTTTGTTTCTTTGTATTCTTTCAGTTTGACTGTTGGTGGAGTTAAGATTTCATTACAGAGTGAGCTATTGGTTCTAATAAGATATTACTGAAGTATTATTTCTGCTTTGAAATCATGTTTAAATGATGTACCCAATAAGGTTAACTTTTAAGGGCTAAACCATCAGTGAAAAATGTTAACAAAGTAATTAATAGCACTCAGAAGTTAAAATAGGTTCTTGATGCAGCCTGAGCAAGGACTTGCCTGTAAGTACATCAGCACGGGAGGCAGATGGACACAGAGGCATTCTGAGTGGCAGCTGCCTTCTTGCTTCTTGTAAAGGGGGAGAAAAGTGCCAGGTGGACTTTCCGGCATCGGGCAGCAAACCCTACAACCTCCTGTAAGCCAGTGTCAGGGCACTAGATGGGGAAAAGTGGAAGTATTTCTATCTAATTCACACATACAAATTAAAAGATAAGTTAGCATGTAAATATTCATATAAATGAGTACACTCATTTCCTTTTACTTCATTGTGTGTGTCTAGTACTACTTTCAGTCTAGCCCATATAATTTTAAGGGTCTGACATCTATTGCCCTGATCTCATTTATCACCAGCCCATCTCCATTTTAGAAGCACAGATACTCAGTGTACAATTTTTACTGTAAAATTGAATTTGTTTCTTATGACAGAGTAAGCTTGTTGAATTTATGATGTAACATTGAACATCCTTCACCTTGAAAGTAGCTCTCCTGCTGTAAAAACAAGGCATCTCTCTCATAAGGACACTGTAACATGATACAGATGCCCATCCTGTTAGACAAGGTCATGCCAGTAGAAACTAAACTTAATTTTCTGAGACGTTCCAACATTTAGCCCTATTTTTCACTTTACAAGGATAAATATTAGGAAATACTTTATCCCAGTGTAGTAACTGTCCTTGCATCAGTGGAACAAAGAAGCGTTTGATGTTCAGTTCAAAATAGCTGAGTGAAAGAAAAGACAAAAAGCATGTTGTTTGCCTATCTGATCATTATTGCATTTGTCTTTACATTGCAGAAAAAAACCTGAATTATCTTTCTTGTAGTTTGGAACCAAATTCTTCACTATTTTTAGGACTTTCTCAAATCCTTTGTATTGGGTGTATTTCTTTTCTCTCTCCTTACTCTTCGCTCCACCCCCTTTGCCTCCTCCACTCCCTCCAATTACTGTCAAGTTCCTAAATAAAGCTACCTGTAAATTTGCGTTAATTAACTTACATTACATAGAAACAGGAATATATCGCAGTTCCAAACTTGTCTTCAAACTTACACAACCTACTTAAAGTCTGCAGCTTATGTGTCATAATCAGAGTCCAGCTCAGCTCACCTCACGTGGGGCACCAATTGTGGCAGCACAAACAAACCAGTCGGCTGCAACAAGGCTTTTACCATCCATCAGATTCTACCATCCCCACTGTTTCTCCTTCCTCTAGAAGTCAGACCATACTGCTCCTCCCCCACCATCCTCGGGGCTATTTAACCACTTAGTGAGAACGAGCTACAGCTGCACATCATCCATGTCAATCAACCCACTGCCTTGGAGGCGAGGCCACAGCTGCATGTTATCAATGCTGATCAACCCACTGCCTTCATTCCTCTACAGTTAGGTGTTTTTTCTTTGGTAGCACTTCACAGAAACGTTTACAATTCTGAGATAACAAAGTTCTGCACTAACTCAATCCCTTTGTCATGTGGGGGACAGCATTTTCATTCATCCAGTTACAGCAGCACTGATGGGTCCATCTGGCTCCATCTCTGAAATGCACCCCAACAGGATGCAACTCCTCATTTTCCAAGAACAATAATCCCCTGTGACCCTCCAAAGTCTCTCCTGCCTTGCCTTGCCTCCCTTTCCTGTTTTAGCTCATCTCTGTGGAGGGCCCATGACCAGCCACAGCTCAGTTTCCTCCAGGCAAGAAAGCAGGAACCACCATCCTTATCTATTGCACCCTTTTTTGCTCATTCTGCTTCTCTAGAGAAACTTAGCTGTTGCCAGCTGTTAAAACAATTTTCCAGCCAAAGCAAACACTTGCAGACTGTTGATGTTCCTCTCAGCTTTAAGGAACTGAGATGTTGCAGACTAAAGCACCTCAAATTTATCTGGATCTGTTTACAACTACTAAAGGGAAATCAGTTCACAGCTGGAGAAATATTTTCCAACTATAATTTAAGCTAGGGTCTGTGTGCTCCTTGGGTAGGTGAATGCACATCCCTGGCAGAGCAGTTGGATTCTGCAGTACTCTGGAGATCTTATAGAAGACTTAGTTAAATAAATAATTAAAAAAAAAAAAAAAGAAGACAATTATTCACATGCTCTCAATACTAAATTCCAGCTTTTTAGCTCTTTGTATTGCTCTAGATCATAATGCATAGAACTTTCCTGGCCCACAGCAACAATATTGAGCAAAAACTGCATGGTGTTTGATGTCAAGCTTTATTCTCCCTTTTAAGTTCATTAATTTCTGTGGTTGCAAGGATCATCAGAGCATCATGGACCATATAAACTTTCAGCAAATCATCCATCACTTGCAAAGGCTTACCTCAAAGAATGAGACCTTTTTTAACAAAGAAGTAGACAGCCTGATGTGCTCCTGATGTATTTATCCTTCAGCTTTAAGAATGTTCATCCTTGAAGGAACGTTGGTTGATTATGCAATTGGATCACAAGGTATCACAAGCAAAGTATGTATAAACCTACATTTTTCTAGGAGGCAAAGAAAGATTATTGTACTAAGGGCTCAGCACTTCTCAGATGGTTTTCTTATCCCCTTCCTTGAGCTGTTCAGATTCTATATGGCCTAGCTTCTCATTTTGATTTCTTTTCTACTAGTGTATATTTCTCCCTTACTAAGAATAAATCATCAGAAGAAGCTGTTTTGAAAATGGCTTGGACGTGTTTTAACCAACAAATCCAGTGCAATCCGCAGGCTCTGATGCTCAATGTTGAAGGTTTCTTTCAGAATAAGATGCCATGTTTAATCAGTTTTACTAATACTGCACAGTACTATCTGCTTTGACAAGAATATGTTGATCATATTACAGAATGATTACTGCTAATGGAGATCTTTTAGACAAGATTAGATTTTGCTTCTGTCCAGATGCCTCAAAGAATGTTATTAGTTTTTGGTGTCATATTTTTCATAACATTAATATGATCAGCTTATGGGCTTGCTCATATGCTATAACTGCAGCAATTTATCTGACAGTTAAGCTGTCAGGACCATGCAGCATCTAACCCAGTGAACACTGCTGCAATCTGTATCAAATTAGGCACTGCCCACACAATCTTACCATAGCTGTGATTTGACCAATGAATATTCTGATGAGCCCTCAGCCGCTGAGATTCAGAAATTTACATCATGCAGTTCAATATGTTTCCAAGAAAGCTGATTACTTCATGATAATATCCCTAACAGTGAATCAACATACTTTTAAAGAAATGTAGCTTTTTGGTTTTTTTCCCCCCATAAATCAGTGAGATGGGATTCAGAGCTGTGCTACTTTGACAGCTAATTAACGTGACACTGTATGGGAAGCCCATTAGTAGAACAGCAGTTGTGATAGTAGGTTTTCTATATATGTACAGAAAGGATGATAAATTACTTTGGTTATGAAGCACTTTTCTGTTCTTCTTTCAAAGCTACCTGATATCCACAAGTACCTTTCATGACCCATATTTACCGATTAGACACACAAAAAAATTTATAAAAGCTGAGAAGCGTAAAGATTGGTTTTAATACATTTTGACTAGAGAGTCTTACAATATCAACTAAGCAATACTATTGCCCTTAAGTTTAATACATGCTGATATACACTCTAATGGTATGCTTCATTCCTTTTGATAATATGCCTTTAAAAACAATGTCCTTTAGGGTCCAATGGACCATGAAATAGTCTCTGCAAAAGTACCAGCAGTGCCAATGCTGAGACAAACATTCATTTCAGCTGTCCCCTTTAAGAACTGTGGAAGAAATGAAGCACATTTATTATATACTGATGTATTCTGACTAGATAATCCTTTTCAGTTGTAGGCACTATAAAGATGAGTGCAGATTACTGTGGGGGAACGTTTAAAAAAAATCAGATGGGCTGAAAGAGTTGTGCTTCCAATTTCACAGTTGGATAATTTGCTTTATAAACTTCTATTTAAAAGAAAGTTTTACTGGCAACATAGTACGCTAAGTAAACAATCTATAATTTGAAAGTGAGTAAGTTAGAGATACTTACTCAGAAATGGTTTCCACTAATGCTACATTTATTAATTAATATTGGATTTTGCTTTTCTATGCTCCAGGCATTTTGAATGCTTTTTCTAGATAAATCATTGTCATTACAATTCTGTCAAAATTTACCCCTTAAAGTGCCACCATTTAATGGCATTTTGATAACATGCTTATTTCTGTATATGATAGGGACTAATCAAGTCATACTGAAAACAAGACCTCAGGATTTGGAACACGATACTTAGATCATGGTATTTTCGTGCATTTTTCAATGCATGAACTTCAATATTCCCATCTTAAAGCTGGGAATATGATGCAGAAAGCCTAAGGGATTTTTTGCGTGATGCAGTAAATGGAGGGAGAAGCTATACCAAGAGATGTTACCTGGCTGTCAACATGTGACCTTGGTCTGCTGAGCCCATATCATCGGGTCTTTTAAGAAACATTGAAAATAAATCAGTCAGATGCAACCTGTGTCTGATCGAAAGGGAGAGCAGGAAATTAACAACTAGAAACTGTCCTTTTTTTAATGTATATATGTACATTTTTTAAGTCTATCAAAGCCCAAATCCAATGTATTGAAAATTAACAAAATTGAGCTAGCCTGAGAAGCCATGAAAAAATGTATCCTACACAGCACATGGTAACCTATAACAATACCTATTCTGTTGAACCCTTTCTTGTTTAGCAGAGTTTTCTCCAAAATTCAGAGTAGGGAAAATCCCTAAGTACAAACCAAGGAAGAAAACACCTCTAAGAAGCTTTATGCACACATACCTATGTGAAACTAGCACACAAGGAATTGTTTGACCAACCAAGTCTTTATCTGCTATATATGTTTACGGGTGTTGATAGATACACTATGTTTACATCAGCTGAAGTTCTGTCATCTGAACTTCTGTACATTCTTCTAACTTAGAATAAACAGTTTATACAAGTTTCTTTAACTCAGAGGTGTAAAATAATTAGGTAATTTATGACATTCTGATATGTTTAGATTTGTTGCCTTTCCTGCCTGCTTTTTAAAAATGTGTCATGATACAAACATAATCCTTTAAATAGCTAGTTAACTTTAATACCTAACAATCAAAAGTCAAAACTGTTTTTTTTTAACAGTTTTGTTGAACTGTCGAGAGTTCTGTGTTTGAGAGAGAGCAGAACTGGCTAGAAATGAGAACAGGCTTCAGATTTCTCTATCAGCACAGTTTTTCTACGTGGTGAACAGCACATTGGTCTCTGGTTTCTCTGCTAACACATACCACAGCCGAGGTGACATGTCACTGCTGAAAAGCTGCTTGTATCATATGTTTCATTTTGCTGGCATGCCACATTTCAGAAAACGCAATGTATTGCAGTACTTCACCTACACATTACTGTTGTCTTTATGGACTCTGAGATCATACTTATGAGAAACGGGAAGAACTGAATATCATTCATCTATAGACTGAGTAATGCATTCAGAAGCTGAATTCCCACCCCCCCCCACCCCCCCACCCCCCGCCTTCTCTCAATGTAGAATTCAGTTACCAGCTGTCATCCTACTTTAAAATGAAATTGATGCACTGACCTTCCATTGGTGTTAATATAATATAAATTACTAGGTTTGGGGTTGGGTTGAAACTAATTTCTAGGCAAGAGTTTAATAAAAAGTTTAGGTAGGAGTGGTTCCTTTGAAACCAACTAGTGGTCTAAGAAAATGCATTTTACCTACAAAAAAGTATAAAGGTACTTTCTGAAAGCAAAGTTTGGCTGCTAGACTATGAATAAGGAAGGAATGAGGAATAAGGAAGTTCATACTACAAGGCTTCTGTCTGCAAACTTAATAGATAAGGAAATAAACTACTACTTTGTCATATTCTCCGATGCTCATGACAATCTCTTTTGGCAATGAGCAGAAGTAAATGTCACAAAATATATTAATCGACATTATTTTACTCTCTGCTGAAGAAGATAATATAAAAAATGTAATATTATGACAGACAGCTTAAAACTTTTAGCAGAAATATAAATTTCCTGACTGTATACTTTCAGAGTTTTATAACACTTCTGGTGTGTTTTATATACATATACATATACATATATATATATATATAAACAAATCTACATAAAAGAAAATCAGAAGCTTTCTTTGGAAGAATCGGAGATTCTTTTACCACAGCACATCTCTCAGAAATAAATATTATTTAGTTGGAAACAAGAATTGTCTTTCCTTTATGTCAAATGTATCAACCAATTAAGATTGTTACTGTGACCGCACTGAAATAAAACTGATACTTTTTTATAGTAAAAGAGCTTTACTTTAAATTTGTTTATTATCATAGCCATACAGGCTTAGTATATAATTAGCAGGTAAGACCATTAAAAACAGTGCAAGATTTTAGGCTAAGATCTGGCAATTCTGTGCAGCACTGAGCAGTGCTCTGTTCAGACATTTGTGAATTGGGTTTGTTTCTTATTTTGTGCTGTGTGTGTGGTGTGGTGAGGAACACACTCAAAAGAAAACAATCTGTTTTGAACATACCTGAACAAAACTGCTTGTTCTGTTTCCTACCCAAATACAATACTGAAAACACCCACAAAGTTGAAAAAAATATTTCGTTCTTTCAAAATATTTTCCAAATTTTCTGTCCCCTTAAACACTACATTTAATTAAATATTATTTTCAAATGTCACAGCTAATTGAAAACTTGAAACATTTTGTTTTAAAATTGTCAAAACAAAAGCTATTTTATTTTCTGTTATTGAACATTACTTTTACTTTGTTTAGTATCAACATCAAAATGCATTCAAATTATTTTGAGTAAGGAGCCTGAAACGGAGTTTGTGAGAAACTTGAGCTTCAATAACTGTTTAAATGTATCTCCTTAACCAGTATGTATTTTCTGTATTGCATGTTCTATCAGTCAGGAAAATCTCCATGATGTTTATTTTCTGTACCACTCTCTACATGTCATGAAGCATATGCTGTAGGAAACTGATTGCATTTCAGACTGACAGCTGCAGTGCTGTTCCGGTTCTCTGATATGAAGGAAGATATCTAGCATTTAAGCAGAGAAATTCCTCAGTAATATGTTTGGACACTTGCCTTTAGAACTTAGTCATTATAAACTCTGGGGCTGTTTGCTTTGGTAGTTCGGTATTCTTGTTTCCTAATAGGCATCTCTTTTAAGTTTTATGGAGGCAGATAATTCTAATCAATATTATTTTCTCCAGGAAACTGTATCTTATGCCACAAGTTATACATTAATTCCTTCCACTCATTTAATTTTCAATCCTTCTGGCAAAGCTAGAGCTACACAGAGCATACTTGGTTAATACACATGTACACTCACCGTTAGATTCTTTACTCAACATCATGTAGCGCCACTCAATGGTGATTCTTTACGGACCATTTCTTTCAAGAATTGTCGAAAGGGCTGCCGCAGTGTAGGTCATCTTATAGGTGACTTATTGACAGAGCTCTACAAAGGTTCACATTACTTAATATGTCATATGAACATGTAATTGTTGTAATCCAAAAACACTTGATTGCTTTGAATTGCAGGTGCTATACTACCATGATTGTAGTAATTAAAATAATTAGCGTTGGAAGAAGTATAATTAAGTTATTAATATACACAATCTTCGTTAAATGCAGAATACAGCTCTTTTTGACAAGGGAATAGAAGCAGCAGGATAACACTGCAAAAGGTCAAAGTGACTAATCAGATCAGAAGTCAGAAAATTGCCTTTTAGGAGAACTATAACATTGTTACCATATAAACAAGTAGAGAAACTTGGGGTTTTTGGTGGTTTTTATTTTTTTCTTTTTTCTTTTTGGGTGTGTATTACATTAGGATCATACATCTCATTTCCTTGTAGTTTTTGAAAAAGCTCCAAAATGTGAAAAATAGAGCATGATGGAATTATTAATGCTGCAGGATCACACTAGCAAGCAACACTGAGGCAGATTAGTCTCAGAGTATTTGTTGAGCAGGAGAGAAATTTCCTTTTGTTGGAAGACATTCCTACTGTTTCTTTGGTTGCAAGGTGTAGGCAAAAATGTTAAAAATATGAAGGTTTGTTCCTAACACTTAGGTGTCTGTCACAACAGATGCGTTGAAAATGAAACAAAATATTCTCTTTAATAAGCCCAGATCTTCACCATGACATTTCCTATATTGGGAAGCTAACCAAAAGGGTTTAAATATACGCTGTTATCAGAAAGACTCTTAGGTGATGTGACTAACTTCTTTCCTGATATGAGGTGTCAACAGATATGGCTTCCAATAATCAAGTTAAGAAAGAGAAAACATTTCCTGTTTCACACAGCATGGCAATATTGGTGTCAGTGTGAAAAGTAAGGTGAGAAGATCATTGCGGAACAACTCAAACTTTAATTAATGACCAGCACACCAATAATCTAATTAGTGCCTATTTTGTTCAGTAACATTTTAAGTACAATGTAAACTAACTTCTCTCCTCTAGAAGCTGTATTAGCTTTCAACCTGTAGATTATAACCCTGCTTTATTTTACATAGTTTTGGGGTTTTTTTATTCTATTATATTTATTATCCCAGTTGCATTCCCCTATGGTGATTCAAGTAAATGCTTTGCCACAAGTTGGAAATTACCATCACTAATCAGTGTGCTGATATCTTTTTGTTTCTGTGCATGCATTCTATGTCTGGAAATGTATTTTCCAAGCTTGTGCTGGGAAAGAAAAGAATTGGAAACAGGCCTAACAGTTCTGCCAAGTTTTCTTGAGAAGAGTTATGCAAATATATATGGGTGACAATGAAAGAAGTTCAGAAAACTTTAGTTTGCACAGCTACCTTGGATTGTTTTTTGGCAGAGCCACTGACTGACACTGATTACTTCTGACTCAAAAGCTGTGACCTACACTGTGTCCTTTTTCTGCTGATCATGCTGCATTACAATTGCTACAATAGTGGTATGGAAGCTTGTAATTTCTATATAGCAAATTTTTCTATAGTAATAAAATTTTTATGTTTATGTTACATATTTCTGGGTATTATTTCTTTTCTTGCTGTCTTCAGGCTACACAGTACTCGCCTTTTCCCAGCAATATTCATGCTAACTTCAAAACCTGACTGCTCATGCAAACAAAGCAGAGAGGTTTTGGCCTTTGATGTCAAATGGTACAACTGCTTTTATGAGTAACACAGACTTTCAGTCCTGTTGACTGTCAAAAAATGCAAATACTTCCCCTTATGCTGCCACATAACAATCTCCTCTGCATGTTACAATGCAGCCTAAACCCAAGCTAAATAAAAACAGAGTTCAGTAGAAGAATGAATGTGATCTGGAGAAGAAATTCCATGTTGAAATTTCAACCATTTTTTGACAGTGAAAATGTAATTCAGTAATAGTTCAAAAAGGACTCCTCCTTCCACATACTTAGGAATACATGCAAAAGCTGGAGTAAACTAACATATTCCCTTTTGGGAAATAGCTAACATGTTATCTGAATGTGTTTTGGGGTCAACTAATGCTGATGCACTTGTGGGACAACAGGAACCATAGATGACTTCCATAAACTTATATAATACGAGTAAAGGAAGAAATCAGAATCTTATAAATCTCTAAGTCCAGTAAAGAGAAGCGTTGTAGCACCCCCAAAATTCTTCCCTCAGTCAAACACATGGCTAGGGAACATCTAACATGACAGCTGAGAGATCAAGCTGCTCTGAGATGACAGAGGAAATCAGTATTTTACAGCTAATGCCCACGCTATCACATACTCAGCCAAGTGTATTTTGTGAAACTGGAATGTACTAATAAAAAATAATGTTTGTAGACTACAGCAATTTCTGAGAACCTCAAGAACATGCTGTTAAGACAGTATGTATTATGAAATCTAACCATATTAATGAAAGATCCAAAGGAGAAAATGACATCTTTTCAAATACCGGAAACCCTTTTCTCTTTTAAAAGATTAATAATTTTTCAACTTAGGTTTGCTTCTCCCACCCCCTCCCTACAGTTTCTGAGCAAACAGTATTAAATAACAGTAGAATAAAATTGTGTCTGATTGAAAAGAATTTAGTGGTCTCCCTTTACCTTGAGGTGTAATTTTCTACTGAATTGAGGTTCTTAAGACAAATTTTAATCTCTCAACTCTTTACTTGTCATTGACAAGGAGAAGCAAGGAAAGAACAATAAATCCCTGTTTGTAGAAGTAGGATAAAATGAAACCACTCAAGCATTTACCTTGCATTACGAAATGTGAACCTTAGTTCCTTGGGACTCATTTGCTGGACCTCTCCCCCTCACTTATCATGCATTTGTCTAATAATTCATTTTTAGGCCAGCTTTGACAAATGTTTCTTAAGTGAACGATATTAAAAAAACTTGTCTAGACTGTACAAGGAGAGCTAACAGATTTTTTTTCTTCTTCTGTCATAATGTTAAGAAGAGTGAATATGTTTCAAGAGATACTTGGATGGGTATTTACAATGACAAATCTCTGTAGTTTCTAAATCCATGCTTGCCTAATGAAGAAAGCAGACAGTGTCTGTATGCACCCCACTGCTCATTAGGCTGTGAATAGGTGTAAGCATATGTATACTCATGGTTTTTATTACCAAAATACCTCACAGTCTTTATAGTTCTCAGCTATCAAGCGGAACAGCACTAGTAACCCTCATCTTGCAGGCAAGGAAATGGGGCCTGAGATTACATGTGATTTACTCAAGGTCAGAGAGGAAATCTGCATTAAGATTTGAACTCAAGTGTTTTGATCTCTAAAATCCAACTAATTCAACCATTATACAATTCTTTATCTATGCAAGATGTAATGTTGAGCACATCCCTATGGTGCTTTCTGAATTAGAGTCCTCAATCTCTTGCATGCCCATATGCTGCAGGAAATTAAATGACTTGAAGGCAAGTTGTTTGATGAGGATGAAATGTTCTAAGGTACAGCCAGGCACAATGAATATTGTTCTTTACATAAAAGCCAACACCCCTCACTCCCCCCAAAAAAACAAACCAAAACCAACTGAAACCCAACCCATACGAAAAAGAAAACCAAAAAGAGATATACTCTACATACTCAACAGACTTCTGTGTCAAATTCTGCTGGATTGGGACAATGACTGACTGGATTCTGTAAGGAGACTTGCAGCTCAGCTGATGACTGAAGCTAACACCACTAGGAAATAAATTGTGATATCCTTGTGATCTATCAAAATTTATAAAGCCTGTGAGTTTCTTTCTTATTGGTTGGAGCTGAATAAGAACCGTGAGGAAAATATAGGTATTTACAGTGTATTTAGCTATACCTCTGTCTGTGATTCCTTCCCAATTCCCTCAGGCTTCCTTGCAGTCCTAGCAAAAAGGAGAATTCTCATTTCTCAGTACTTTACTGGCCAGCCAACTGCTGGAGAGCCTCTGTATAAATCTGTCCAGATACTACAGAGATGTTTTTCTTTCCTGGACTTTGTGGCCAGATTCTTATTTTTACTGATATTTTCCATCTCCAGGTATCATGGAAAAGAAGTAAGGCTGGAGTAGGCACTCACTTTGCCTTTGTGGAAAACCCTAGATATGCCTATAATGCTTCTGGCCTAAACTTCAGAGCTTTGTTGTAGGAATGGTAATATTGTCTTTCCCTCCCTTGAGGGAACTTTAGGCAGATTCCTTCCAGCCCAGTACCACTGCCAGTTCGGGGAGCAAGACACTACAGCGGACTGTCCTCCAGTGGAAAGGAGTAGAACTGACAGCCCTGTATTCTGCACGATAACTTGTCTTCTGACAAATTTACAAACCCCAAGCTTTCACAGCAGAAAATTGTGCATTTTATTCCATATCTCCTTCTATTCCTCTGCAGACTGTCAGACTGCATGGGCCTGTAGCGTACTCATCACTGACAGAATTGCAGGGATTGTTTATTTAAATGATGTCCATTAGGGCAGCTTTTGGAGTCTGAAACTTCACAGCTGGATTTTCAGTACACGGAAGTACGGAAGATGTCAATGAAGTGACATCTGTATTATCTGTTAATGTAAAATGAATAGTTTTAATAGAAAAAATAGCTACATTCATTTTTTAAAAGTATATGTTTAAGTCTTCTCTTGTTAATTGAAAAAAAATATCTATACTGTGTTTCAGTCTAATATCAAGCACCCTCTCAGTCCATTTGATTTGTTGAGAAACAGAGGTAATCGTCTAGATTTTAACTCTACTTGGTGTTGCCTTATAGACACATCTGAGGCCTACTTTTTAATTTTAAGCATCCTTCTTGCATGTCGATAAACATTTCCAATAACCACTCATTCCATTAGAAAGAGGCTGTCTATTATTTATTTTTTACTCTGCCACATGACAGAAAAACAGGGGGCCTTGCCAAACTAATTAATGTTTCTTATCTTGAGTCCCAATAAACTAAGAATGCATGTAAGTGACTCAATCTGGCTTCTAACAAACACAGAATTCAAAAAGTCATTGTTAAGAGAAGAAAAGGAGACTGGGAAAGGTGCTCTATAAAGTAAGCTTTCAACTAATCAGTCAACCCTAAAAATGAAAAGGTCGTAAATTAAAAATATCGCATGTATTTTATCATCTTTCCTTGATAAAGAAGTGGGAGAGAACTACTTCAGGAATTGTGTTAAAACCATCAATCAATCTATTACAAAAAACTATTGATGCAGTTACATGTCATTAGTGGCAATTAGTGAGAGGTTAAATGCTGCATGGTACAGTGATATTGTGCATTAATTGGAAACTGCTCATGAGAAAAGAAAATGTTTATGAAATTAGGTTTGTAATACCAGTATTTCAGAATAAAAAGTCACTCCTTGAGTAGCTAGACACCTTGAAAAGAAGAGGTTTATTTTTTGTGACATTTTAAAACTAATTTTATATGTACAAACTTGCAGAACTGCACATTGAGTGGAAGCAGAGTTGCAAGAATGAGGCTTTTCAGCTGTCTGGAAGACAGAAGGGCAATTCATTCTGAGAGAAGTGAGTGGGTGATCACAGTAAGACTGAAATACTGGATTTGGTTCTGACTCATGACAGTTTTCACCTATTTGCCCTCAAGCAGATGTCATTTATCTCAATTCTGTACCTGCAAAGGAGAGTAGGTAGTAAAAGCAATGGAAAAAAAAAATTACTATAAGAACCTGAAGACTGTGTACATACCTAGACACATACTGCAAGCAGTAGTAAACCTACTTCAGAGGATCATTCATTCTAATCGACTGCTGTGGGAGCTGTAGCCCCGGGGGAAGAGAAAAGTTACACTGCTTAGTTTACTAATGCAGTACAGCCCTGCAGCCTCTCTGCCAGGGCACTGCAGTGCAGAACAGACTGCCTGGCAAGATTTAGTCAATCATTGCATAAAGACACAAGAAAAGTTCTTCTGGGTCAGATAAAAGATACATCTAGTCTAGTACTTTGGTCCCAGTGTTGGCCAAGGAGTGGATATTTGGAAAGGAAATAGACAGCAATATATTTCACAGAACGCCCTTCCAGCAATGTAGATTGAAGTTTCCCAAAGTGAATGATGAGTCTGTGCAACAAATCTGAATAATGAGCAAACTGCATGTATTTCATACATAGGAAATCGTTGTCTGAGGCAGACAGCTGTCACTGTCACTCACTAAAAAAAGGAGTGCAGGACTGTTAGCCTGAGATGAGCCTGAAAGGGCTAACATTAGCCTAGGATGTCACCCTAACACCTGGGAAACTTACCATAACACAAACTTCTGCTTTGGCCTCACAGAAGTAACAGCTCTAAAGCAATTGGACATGGGCATTAATATCTGTCCTAGCTTGTAAGATAGGGGTAATACTAATTCTGTACTCCACTGACACGAAGTGCCCCAATGTCAGAAATTACAGAATAATGAGTGAAATTGCCTTTTGTTTTTGGCAGTAAAAAAATACAGGTAAAAATTTCTTTAAGAAGGTCACAACATTCAAATGATGAATCATGTCATGGACCTCTCTGTTTCACCTATATTCCATCTGCTGATCTGCTTCCCCTCACAGCTTGGAACGGCTCATGCCAGAAGACATCAAAAAGAGAAACAAACAAATGAAAAAAAACCCAACTGTCATCAGCCAATAGAGAAGGATTTTCTACTTTAGACTCCTTATACAGAATTTCTCCACCAATGTGTCTGTCTGTGTTCCAGGAACAGCTATACTACATTTTGCAGCAATCTTATAGACTGCAAAGTTAGAAAGATGGCCCACCCCCAAAAAATATTATGCAGCACATAAAGAGCACTCTAGGTGCATCTTATTAGATGACTAATAATGCACCAACGGTTCTGTCTTTCATGATTAATTTGGTCATCAAAACTGAAAGGTCACAAGATATTTGCTGGTTTCACACATAACCTACACCAACTGTACATAAACAAATATACTTTTTACAAGTATGTACAAACAGAGTACATTTATGGGCTACATACTGTATGCCAAGTCTGCATTTTCAGGGTAGACTGAATAAAACTTTCTAATGTAGCTTATTTGAGTGATGCGAGGGGATCCTGAGCTGAAATAAAGACAACTTAAGTAGATTTGTGCAAATTCCTTGGCCCTGCTGTTTGTGCACTGGAAGTTTAAGGCAGAATGCTGGAGCTTTTCTGGGTTGCTAAACCAGTCAGCAACATCAGAACAACCGGTTCCCAACTATTCTGTCACCTGAGAACAAGAGGCTCTTTCCTATTCTGCACTTGTTAACTTCTACCCCTCTCTCTTTGGGGCCAGCGAGGTTGCTATTCCCTTCCTGTCCCCTACTGCAGCAGCAGCTATTACAATGGCTTCAGGAGAAAAGAGTTGTCACCCCTAATGCAGCCCACACAGAGGGAGGGCTCAGTGGCAGTTAAATCCTTTGTGTAACCAGTGAGGCCCTCTTGCTGGTAATTGAACAAAACCACACCAAAGAACATTCAACCCATGCCAGGTCCGTCGTCAAAAACAAGGTGAAGTTGAGAGGTTTCTCAGCAACTACTTTGCCTTTTCTCTTGGTTGTTTTTTTCATCAGAGCTGAGAATTTAAAGATCTTTTAAACTCATCCCCTCTTACTCTGAGCTTAAAACCTATGAACCAATTTAAAAACATTATGCACTGATATACATAGAGAACCTACCTAGTTTGTTACTTGCACAAACACTGTGGCATGCCTACACCATGAAATTAGGAAGACATTTTCCTGGCATTTGAAATCCACATTTTCTGTTGAGAATTCCTCTCATTCTCTATTGGTTTAAAAATACAGTAATGGTGCTACTATTGATGTCCAACAGTGTTCCATAATATTTAGTTGTTTCAAAAAAAGACATATTGCCCTTACAACAAATTATATAGGAATTTATCTCTGTGACTTAAATTTGTAGTTTTCCACCATTTTTGCTCACAAACTGAATTTGAAGCCATTAACTTACTTATTACAACATTTTTTTTAAAGTTTCAAAATTTGCTCTATTTTATTCAGACTTGATAATATCAAGGACTACCATCTCTTCACCAATTGCTGATCCTCTCTGCCATCCATATACTGCCAAACATAAGAAAGGTAGATAAAGATGGAAGATAGAAATGAAAAGGAACAGATGGGTTCATCTGCAGTTATACCTCTGAAAAGACTGAGAGGTTCACAGAGATTTATAAACCTTCTGGAGACCAGACATTTGGTGGTCACATAATCCCTGAAAATAATCATTTTATGTGAAATATAGGAAACGTCTCAAATCAAAAGTGATCCAACAAGGAGAAAACAAGTAGTTACCCAATGTGTTTTTTTTTAAGTGTACATAACCTGAGTAAGCAAACTTATAATTCCAGAAAAGACATTTCCCCCTGCCACCACCCCTCCAAACGCAAGACTTCAGCCAAGGAAAAAAGCAAATTTTAAATAAATGCAATGGGATGATTTCACTAACAAGAATGAGCAAAAGGTGGCTGATCTGGTCTATCATTTATCTCAGCTTTCCTCTGTAAGAAGGGACATGACTTTTCTTGGTCTGGTAACGGTTACTCCATCAAATCTGTGAGGCTCTTCCCTTTTTGGACTAAATAAAACTGAGCAAGTACTGTGCTATACTCCTCCTCTGCTTCCCTCATTAGTAGTCTTTTGGGGATCTTGTTTTTGTTCCTGTGTGTGTTAAAGGAACATTTATGCATGAGTGCGTGAGAGTGTGTTTGTGTATTAAACAGAGGTAGTGAATGCGTCCCTATAAAAATACAAGTGCTTATCTGCTCAGCTACTTGGTGAAAATGAAACTAGACTTAATAGAATTAATATTCAGGGAATAGCCCCAGCTTATCTCCCGAATTTTAACAAAGTTTAAGGCACTGATTTTCTACCACCTGCTCAGCTATGTTGGCTTTCTTTCTAAAATGTCCCTTTTTCTCAGTAAAACTTCGAACAGCCTACACAGGGATGACTTCAGCTTGGAAAGCGTTGCCTGTGCAATAAAGACAGAAAAAAATTAAATCATATAATCTGTATAAACTGAATTTAAAATAACAAGCTATATGAAATATCATATAGCAAGGGCTGTTATCTATAAGTCAGTATGGCTAACAGACTGATTCACAAAAGTCTGAGCTATTTGCTAAGAAACTAAAAAGAAAATTACAGTCCATCTTTGAAAGCTACCAGCTGAAGCAATTGAACTGACAAAATTCCAGGAAATTTCATCAACTGGCTTCTAAACTGAGCGGGATGTAGGAGATGCTCAGAATGGAATTTCTCCAAGAACAGAGGCCAGAAAACATCCAAGTGGATGTGTTAAGCTTGAAACATTTTTTCAAGTAAAAGAAAAAATATTTTGAGAAGCTGTTTTTCTAGGAAATATGAATAGAAAATGTTGCCACACAAGCTGTCAGTAAGTGGTAACAGAAAAACCACTTGTTTACCCCGTGTTAACATTTGTAGCAACACATTTCCATGTTTTTCCCAGCATTAACCAAAGTTTTGACCTCAAAGTAATTGAAAAACCTTGAGAGAATCTGGATGAAAAAGAAAAAGAAAAAACAGAACCCAAATCTCAGCACCAGCAAGGACAAAGAGAAAGAGAACTGTTCTGGTGTGAAACAATGACTTATATCTAATTTCTCTGAAACTGTTTTTTCATTCAGCCATGGAAAGAACTTTTCAAGCTAAAAAATACAAATTGACTTAGTCTGGAAGAAATAGCATTTAAAATAGAGAAAAGGTTACAGGTTTTCACAAGTCAATTTCTAAAACTTGTTCTGAGAGACAGAATTAATTCGTGTGCATTGTTCTTGCACTGTTCTTTCCCATTAAGTAGCGGGTAGAGGGGACTGGATTTTTTTTAAAAATAACCTGAAAGAAACGCCAAGATTAGTAATATGCAACAGCTTTGAATGTCTGCATTCAAGAGGCTTCAGGGATAAGAATTTCACAGAAATTTATAAAACAACTTTAGAAGTAGAGCTGGGAGTCAAGAAGTCATTATTTGTTTCCCCTCAAATGATTTAATTTTGTAAATATAATTCTAGCTTAATCGCTTCAAGCTTAGGGTTCCATCTGGAAGCCGAGTTCCATTTCAAGCTCTTTTCAGCTGATCAGTAATACTTCCATTCAACTAAAAAAGTGCAATGTCAAATACCATGCAGTCTTCCTTTCCTACAGTTAAAATAGCTGTTTCCCAAAATACTTAATTATCCAGGGAGGGATGGGGCATGAGGGGGGTGACAAAGCATAGAGAACCTAAAAAAAACCATTCACCATAATCTATTTATAGTAATTCAGTTGATTACTTAGAGAGAGAAACACACACATCAGAGAAGGTATATAAAAGTGGAGAAAGTCTGGAAATTGAAGTACCATCTAGAAAAAGGTACACATTTTTAACTGGAAAGGTTAAGATTTTAAAGAATATTTTATGGAAAGGAATAGATTTTTCACAACTTGAAATTTTAAATTCTTAATTTCTAGGTAGATCTTGCAACATTGATATCAAAAGGACTTAACCTGTGATATACTAAAAGACAGACTCTGATTACAGTAGACTCTAAGAGCTTAAAAGCAATGAATCTGTTAGAAGAAATTACTTTGGGATTCATTCAGGAAGGACATTTTTAGTGCAAAAGAGTAGAAAATGTAACTACTTCATCTTGGATCAGCTGTAGGTGTTAAGACTTGTTTCTTTAGAAAATATTTTAAGCAAATATTTTGGTAGCTAAAGCAGTATTTGAAACCATTATTTTTTTCTTGGTTGTGTCAACAGTGGCAATGTTCCTACTCTCTTTTTCTTTCCAATATTTCTTTCATCCTCTGATTTTGTACACATCTCCTTTCTTGCCACCTTAACTCGTGCTTCCCAGGAGCAAAACTGCCAAATAGTTCACTAAATCCTTGCAAAATACTCTGTGATCTAAATGTTTTCATTTCTATAATGTTGAATCATGGAGGGAGCCTTCCATGCAGCATTTATTTGCAGCAAGGAAAATGCTATAAAGTTGCAGAGCTATCCTAGCTCTGAGGTCATTCAGAGCACAGTGGAATTAAAATTACACTCTGTCACACAACCCTTCTGTAACCGAGGTATGGAAAAAGGGAGAGGAAATTGAAAAATGGAAATGCACGGGATATTTAGGGCTGAGGTTATCACCTCAATTACACAGAAGAGTAAAACAAAATGAACGCAGGTAGATAAGGTCAAAATGTAGTTTGATATTTCTGTGTAGCTTAAAGGACAAAGAAAAAGGATTTATTTGAAAATTTCTCCTTACAATTCCCTATAAACTATTCTTTTCCAAATAACCAGGCAATATCGGTTTAGGTTCTGGAAGCGTGGGGGCATACATACATGCACTTCAGGGTGCTATGGCTTCCCGCCACCAGCTGTGCCCCTACACAGCGTCCAGGGTAAATTTTTACCACCATTTCTAACTTCCACATGAATTTTCTCTTTAGAACCTAAAACATTCCTACTAG
The DNA here is from genome assembly GCF_017639655.2 of Falco naumanni. NCBI lineage: Eukaryota > Metazoa > Chordata > Aves > Falconiformes > Falconidae > Falco > Falco naumanni. The sequence continues at coordinate 14,030,628 of NC_054066.1, read as the reverse complement.
CATATATATATCTCCTGCATGTTAAATTTATAAAGCTTATTTTGAATGTGTTTTTACATGTACTTCTTCCCTACACAAAAGGTAAAAACTCTTATGGAGACAAGGAAGGCTGGAAAAGGGTCAGAAAAGATTGCCTGCCACTCCCTTTTCTATGTACTCTGGGGATAAAAAGAGGCCTGTTCTGGTCTCCCTACTGTCACTTGACCGATTGCGATGTTCTCTCATGGGTACTACCAATGCTTTTCCGTGTTATGCAATGAACTAAAGAACCAGTAAAATGGAGTAACAGAAGAGCTGCTTCCCTCTCAGATCAGTCAGTGCATTTCCCACCAGCCTGCCCTCTCTTTCTTAAAGTAAATACAGCCTTGATTGCCTCTCTTCCTTTCACTTTGCAGAAACATGTGTCCTTTCACTCAGAAAAGAGAAGGTTGTCTTTTGAACCTGTCATACAACAGGCCAGCCTGTCTAACTTACAAGGTCAGAAAATTCAAAAAAGTGAGGTTTTTCTCCTCTTCTCCAATGAAGTGGAGTGGTAAGTGCTTAATTGATTAAAACAGCTGATAAGAATGTCTGTGGTAATTTTCTCTCTCAATTCCTGTTTTTGGCTCCAAGAGATAAGAATGGAGAACTTTTAGCCTGGCATTGATCCAGGCTTTGAAAGGACTTGCTGATTATGGATAATGTTCTTATTCAAATGAGCGGCCCTTCTGAAGCAAATACTAATGTTGCCTGACTGTGCTGAACAGGATTTAATCCTATTTAAAATTAATTTTCATATCACACAGAACAGTATTTATATGTCCCAATCTCCAATTCAGCCGGGATTTTTACCATTGACTCCTGCTAAAGAAGAATCTGCACGACACGAAGTCCTCAAGTTAGATCACAGTTAACTATCTTTCCCTTAATTGTATACCTCCTAAAAGAAAACTTTAATAGTCACAATGAAAGACAAGAAAACAAAGGCATTTCAAATGTCACCTTAAATATACTTGTATTTACAGACTAACTAAAATTTTATACACTAAATACAATCGTATCTAAGATCTTCCTGTAAACCATCTCCTTTCCAGCAAAAAGTCCCAGCTGACTTAGCCATTTCATATATGTAAGCCATTTCATCATCTGTTCTTTCTTTAAAGCTTTTAAATTCACATAATCCCTTCTGAGATAGTAGAGACACAAGAAAAGCACACAACATTCATAGTGTGGAGGAACAATGGATTTATATAGAAACATAATGATTAATTTATTTATTTTTTCTGTATCCTTCCTCTAATAATTCCTAAAAAGTAATTTGTTCTGGGCGCTCACCAAAACTTAGCTGATACTTTTCACCAGCACTACCTATACCAACCCCAAGGTCTTACTCTTGACAATTAATAAGCCCAGAGTTCATAATCTTATATGTGGAGCTCAAACCATTTTCTTCTTCTGTATCACTTTACATTTGTCTACACTGAATTTCACCAATCATTTTACTGCATAGTCACCAAGTCTTATAAAATCCATCTATAAGTAGAATTCTGTCCTGTCTACCTTAAAGAACAATAGTAAATGCTACAACATCACTGCTCATTCCATTTACAAGATTACTGATGAATATGTCGAAATATGGAAATACTTGCTTTTTCCCAGTATATAAATCAGAATCTAGAATTAGCAATCTTATGCATATACTTATACTTAAAAGGGAAGATAGAAGACTTAATATGAATCAACATATTATCTTTAGCTATGGGAAAACTACTGAGTTAACAACAGGTTGATTTTAAGCAGAACAGAATTAAGAGATTTTAAGCAATTTTAAAGCTTTTTCTTTTTTTTTTAAAGAAGGAAATTAAATACAATTCGTCAAGAAAGTCCTTTTGCAAGAGTCCATCAGAAACATATTGCTTAAAATGTGCTGAAAATAGCTTTGGGATGATTTCAGAATGATACCATGCTTTTATTTTCTTCATAATATATAATTCAGCAAAAGGCAACACAAATTCACTAAATATCCTGTAATATCTGGATCTGTACTTTGCTATTGGGTCCAAAAATGTTGGCCAAAGCAAAATATTTCCGAGTGCTTCACAATACTCAGTTTCAGTGTTGTAAATGTATCCTGCAGCTATAATGTTACTGGGAGTTCATTTGAGACATTTGAATAAAAAAAAACCCAAACAAAACAATATTTTGCCAGTATAACACACACGATGTGTGACTGCACAAACAAGTACTTCTAACACTCTTTAGGAATTAAAATATAAGGAAGTCTTGAGTACTGAAAACATGTATACTAGTTGACATATTTTTTTTTGTCTTTAAAAAAAATTCTTTATGTTTCCAATACATTTATAACTACTCAGCAATAGATCAGGGTGAAAAAATTCAGTCAACATTTCTTTAAATGAGAAATGCAAGTCCAGCAGTGACAAAACATTTCACAAATCTAAATCTAATGCATGTAAACATTTTGAAAAAATCTACTTGATGAATTTAATCCATTTCTAAATATAATGTTATCTTCATGAAAACATTTTGTGAAAGGTTTTTTTCTATTTAATTTCCTAATTAAAAAAAAATAATAACATGACAGGGAGCATTTTTGAAGACATGCTTTTTCTCTGTCTTTCCAACTTTCAAAAGAGCAATGCTTAGCTCTTCTTCATACCTTTAATTCTAATATTTATTCTTCCTGTGATCAAAATAAACAATTATTTCCTTTTAGTACTGAAAAATTTGAAAGACGTGTAAAAGCAGTCAAACCCAAAGGCTCAGCAATATAAAAATACCTTGAAGAATGGAAAATTGCAGAGTAGGCTTCAGGCCTTTTGGAGAGAAAATTGCTGAGCTGTGTCACTCACCTATGGAATTTATTACAGGTGGTAAGTCAACCTTATGGATATGAAACTGTGCCTTAGATAGCACACATAAAAATAAAACTAATCTTAAAATCTATCATCAAGGTGATTTAATTCTACAAAGATTGTCTTCACACTCAAATGTTTGCAGTGTTCTGTATTTTAAGATCACAACATTTTAGTCTTAAATGCTAGCAAGAATCTCATGCTGTAATGAACAATAATTAGCTTAGTGACACTTCAGACAGAATTTGGTTAGGCAACTGCCTCCAGGTATTTTATTTTGGAGATTAAAAGGCATTAAAATGCAGCAAAAAAGTTTCAGTTGTGTAAATCTGAGCATTAACATAGTCTTTACACACTTGACAAAAAAAAGGAAATGACATTTCACAAGGTAACTGAGAATTTTTTCTATGAATACACAAATAATCATATGCAAAAATCTCCAGTCTTTTGTAAATCTTGAATATATGCAAGGACTGCAAATACCGGATTATTCAAAGTTAAAAAGAGTTAATTGGTTGAGCTTTCTAAAAATGATAATGCTTTTGATGAATAACATTCAACCTCTGAGAATTCATTGACAAAATAATTTTTCATTCCTAACCACCTAAGAAGACAATTTCTTCATCCACCAACATGTAATTCAGTCATAAACTACCCCAAAATTGCTTATGCAAAGCAGAAGCTGATGACAATTATGCTTGTTATACCTAGATATGAAGTCTTTTGCTCAGTATTTTTGGTAAGAGTTTCAATCTTTTTCTCAGTTCACCAATTATAAAAATTTTCTTATAAAAATGAGATCACATAATAAGCAGACTTAACTCTTTTGAGTAGTTTTTAAAGTTACCTTTCATAGTTCTGAAAAGTCACCTATGGATTTGGAGATATCAGTATGAAAACCTGTTTTTTTCAGTATGCCTGTAATTGTAGTTAGTCTTGTTCAGCCTGAGGCAAAGCCACCACAGCAACAGCTCAAATGACCATCCATTTCTACATGATCTTCTAGAACTCAGACATGGCTGAAGTTCAAAATTCTCAATAATGAGAACAAAATGATGCAGCCTCACTGGATGGAAAGAGTATTTTAGGTGACAATAGGTGAAAAAACCTGAAGTTGAGTAATGTTATGAATATAAAAAATACTTAGTGTGAACATAAAATCCTTTGCTAGAAGGTAGAAATGAACCAAAACGGAGCTGGTGACATTTCAGTCAGACGAGATGGGAATAGGATAGCAGCTTTAAAAGCTGAAAGGTAACTCAAGGAAAGCAGAGGAGTCAGAAGCCTGATATAACACAGTATTTCAAATACAGATTATTTTCAGAACTAAATCAGGCTTTAAAGGTACAAAAGAAACCACAAGCCTTCCCTATACCGATCATCCAGAGAAAACAATCCCTGCTCATTCTCTTAGGATATGAACACAGGATTTTGCATTTACCTTTATTGAAATTCATGATATATTTATAATGATTTGGCAGGTTAAGCATGGAAGTCTCAGCATACATTATTTTTGGAGGAACTCAACTCCAAAAGCACTTTACTAAGCAGTTCAGTAGCTACTCTCCTATCTGCACTGCATACAGATGTATGATCATTTCTCTCTCCTACCACCAAAAAAATCTTGGAAGCAGCCCTGACTTTCCCAATAAATCTGCTCTACCTGGTGTTCAGTCACATCTACTTCTCTTTAAAGAAAGTTTCAATGATATTCCATAAGCAACCCAACTAGTCAAAAATGAGCTGGATGCAAATGCTTTTTCAGCATCATCACCAGGACTTGTAGTGCCACCTAAAACCAATAGTGGAAATTATGTATATATTACACACAGATGAAATCAGCACTGCAGTTGTTGCCAGGTAGCTGCTTAAGTTTGAATTCATAAAGGCATTTAAGCACCTATTGCCCACAAAAAATCACTTTGAAAGGGTGATCTTCAAGTGAATATTTACAACTTCCCCACCAGATGTCTAAAACTGGATGTACAACAAGCAACTCCTACAAATAACATGAACACATATCAGGTTTTGCTATTCTCAGTTTTACCGCTCTTCTTCTTTCCAAGATAATATACAGCTGTTCATGCAACTGCTGCAAGAAACTTATATGTAACTTAGAACATAATTGAATGTTAAGAATTATTTTTCCCTGCTACTGACTTTGTAAACTGTATCCATAGTTGACTGGGCATGCCTCTCTACTTGTAAACTGTAAGCAAATATACCCCACCTCATTTTTTGTTCTTTTTGAGCATTTCCTTACAATAAATTGCCTCAGGGCAAAACTAAAGGAACAAAAATCAATGTTTTATGTCCATTCAAAATATGCAGTTTTGAACAGAAACTAAACAAGTGCATATCTGAACTTCCGTAACATATAGCATGGAAACAAAATTGATTTCAATGAAGACACAAGCAGAACTTGAAGATCCCAACATCCAAAATAAATTTAACCAAGTCCCTTTCTCAGCCTGGTTTCTTTCAGACATGTATTCCGTGGTTAACTGTGTTTGGTGCTAGCTCTGACTGAAGCCTCTCCTACAGCTGGGGCACTAAAAAAAAAAAAAAAAAAAAATAAATTTCTTTCTTTCCAGTATGTAGTAAGAATTGATCTCAAGTTTCAACTGTTCCCCCAGAGAAGACACTGGCAGGGCCTCCCTTCTCTAATCAACAAGCTATTTTAATGCCACTGAAATTAACTCAAGATATTGAGGCATCTTCCCCTCTCTGAATTATGTCTGTGATTGAACAATAGGTTCAAGAATTGTGGACACACAGATGTATAAGGAAAAACCTCCAGAGGAATGACAACTGAGCACTAGTGAGCACTCTAATGCTGCTTGTTTTACTTCAGCAGTATACTGTAGGCTGTATCAGTGGCGGTAAAAAATATTTCTTGCCTCTTAAAATGCCCAGAACTCTTGAAACACCTTTCTTTGTTACCTAAACAGGTCATCCAAACTCACATAGAGCAAACAGAATTCCATTTCTCAGAAAACCTAAAGCATATCGTTAAACACACAAACATGCAGCTACACAAATGTGCATGCAAAAGTGTTTGCATTTAAATACAGAATGACCTATTAAGAACTTGAATTTTCAAATCCTGTTGGAAGTCAGTCCAAGCTTTCCATGATTTCTTTCCAGTAACTTCCTAATCCCATTTACTGGTAAAGGTAGCATACAATCATATTGCTATTGCAAGAGTCCTGCACTGTGCCTCAGACAAAAGTACTACCAGTGAATGCATATGAAAATATTAATGTGAAGTATATCATTAAATTTCACAGACAAGAATTTATATCTTTTTGTAATACTGCACATCAAACAATCTTATAATGCATCATATATATAAAATCAATTTTAGCTCTCACAAAGGTATAAGGAAGGTAGAATGAGGCAATTTGAGCTGGAGAAACAGTAGAAGACCATCAATTTCCAGGTCAATCATGAGAATAACCCAGTTCTTTGGTGCTGGGAGGAGCACTGAGGCAGCAAGTAGGATGGGAGGAAAGAGACACCTGTGGACTAGGACTACTATACGTTTTACTTCCTTCATAAAATATCTTCATTTTTCACCATGAAACATGAACCACTTGGAATTAGAATTGCACACACTTGCGTTTGATTTCAGGATGTGCAAAGCCTCTTTACAGCAGTGGCCACACGTCCAGCCAGAATGCTGGATACCCAGAAATCCTGCTGTGCGTGACAGCAGAGGTATACAATATACACAGATAACCTGATAAATCCAGAGATGCACACATATAAGTATGTAAAACACACCCATTACCTGTGCATGAAAGAAGCAGTGCAGCACGGCGATGTTCCCTGATAGTATAAAGCTACCCCAGCATGGGGTCCATAGCACCGCACAATGTTTCTGAGTAAAAATTGTGGGGGAGCAAACTGTAACCAGGACTATGAAAATACACAGAGAAAACACTATTTATCAGCATGGAATATTACAAGGATTAAACCATTTATTTAAAGGGTGAGAATTTACCGTTTTCTGCTTTACAGTTTCTAGAGTACAGTTGGGAAGACACTTGTGCATATCCTAAAAACAGATGAGCAGGCAGGGTAGTTACCTGTTTTCTTATTTTATCCTCCAGTAATTACTAGAATTAGAAATGCCTGTTAATTAATGTGTTACTAGTAGGTCCTAGAATACTAATAATGAAAATTAGTGTAACTCATTAATTATGGTTTGTACAATAAGAAAACTGTGGAATTACTTAGCTGGAATATATTTGCTTCTTACACTGTAGAGCAAGGATCAAACCTTTGAAAGCAACGTCAGCATTTTAAGTTATGTTAAACTTCAATGGTTTCGTTAACTGGTTTTTGTTTGTTTATTTTTGTTTTTTTCTAGTGTGGGTAGAAAGGCTATATAGATGGAAAAAGCAGTTTTTTTCTCCCAGGTTTCCTTCTTGCTGTCCTCCATTGCTGGCAGCAACAGCAGCTACATCAATGTAGAACGATACACTTGGCATCATCACGTTAACAACTGGCCTACTCTGTTCATTTTCACCAGGGCCTGCCGGGTAATTTTACTGAGGTCAAGTTATTTTTATGAGAGCCTCTCAGCAGGAGGGAGGGCACTCCACACCATCTTTGAAATTCACAGTATGCTGGCACATTGCAGCTGCTTTCCCAGAGCCTGGGAGAATAATCAGCACTGCAGAATCATCTGCAAAAATCAGGGAAAGACACAGTTTAGCTCTCTGGAAAAGTCCAGTAAAAGTTATTCACTGCATGGATCTGAACCAGCACCTATTTTTTCTGCAGCCAAAGGAGTTCAGTAAAATGTCCAAATCTAACCTGAATCTCACAATTATTCACAAAAGTACTGACCAAGACACCAAGCATCAGCTATGATTTCTTTCATTTAAAAATAAAACAAGTGAAAAAAAAAAAAGGCCACTGAATACATCACCAACAGGATAAAGAAGAAAAAGCTATACAGACATGAGTAGTTGAAATGTTTTATTTAGCTAAGTCCAAAAGACTATCAGTCATATTGGTTATCTGTTCTATCTTCATATAATAGTGACTGGATTTTTTGCTGGTTTTGTTTGTGTAAAACTGGGCTGAGAGTTCACATCTCAAGTGGAGAAATGCCAGATGTAGGAGCTAACTTGTTAGCAGTGTTTTTCTTTCCTGTGGTCATGGGAACTGTAGGAGATCAGACGATAACCATGAAACAATTACCATATTAAAAAAAAAGAAAAAAAAAAAAAAAGAAAAGAGAATAAAACAGCTGCATGTGTTCCTATGTGCACAAACAAATGACCAACCAAAATAAAGGAAAATAAAAGCAAGAGTGATTATCCAAATCTTAGGCTAATTTTCAGTTATAAATGAAAAGTGTTGCATTAACATTGGTCCTGTTGTGTTGGCTTTTTTCTCCTGAAAAGATTCAATAATGTTTGGTAAATAAAAAGTTTGAAAAATACTGATGTACAGAATACCTAAATATTAGTGGATCCTAATATCAGTTCTACAACACTTGGTAGACTGTAATTATTCCTGTTAGGATTTTGAAGGGAAACTACAAGTTATCTAGAGAAGTTATTATTTTCATTCAAAACTCATGAGTCTAATGGACAACTGAATAACCATCAATCACACTTTAGTGAAAGAATTTGTATCAGCTTTCACAATAATAACACAAGTGATAATAGTGAGTGTATTCTCTCGGAATTTTCAGTGACTTAGACATAGGCTGGCTTCAGGAAAATGCACTTCCATTTAATCCCCATGGATTTTCCTAAAAACATGATGTAAAAATAAAACCACAGCTTTTTTACTTTCTTGTATACAAAAGTCCTGAAACTTAAAAGTAACAGTTCAGCAGCACCAATCTAGAGACTCTCAACTTTTCACATTCAAAATATTATCTACTCTCATTGTTTCTGTGTCAGCAGTTTACTGCATCACCAAAGAGGTTTATGGTGATGGTCCCCAGTTGCGATTTATGGTCACTGGTTTATACACTGCAAGAGGTCAAGTTCCAAGAATTATTACACCATCCCAGTAAGTGAAAAGAGAATTTGATTTTGCTGATAGCTGTGTTATACTAGAATGAATAGATTATTATAATTATGATTTATTAGGATGGTTTTCTGAACATTCAAAAAACCTGGATTACAGCTTTTCTACATCTCCCAGCAGTTTTCTTTCACTGGCCACAGGAGAGGATGTAAGTTTGAATCATAGCACAATATAGTAAAGCTTGTTGTCTTTGGAGAGTGGATCATCCCAGTTGTGAATCATGCACACAAAGCTAACCTCTTGTAATTTTAACTGAGCGTGAGGTAGACATTTCTTCTGTACACCTAATCCTATCCTTGACCTAGACTGAAGGCAGCTTAATTTTTTGAACTTCCTACTAAGTTAATACTTCCTTGCAGCCCCACAAAAACTTTATAAACCTATTCTCCAAGATGTGCTATGCTATAAATTTTTTAAAAATGTGTTTCTGTAATAGGCCATTCCTTTGCTGTGAGCAAGCATGGGGATTCACTGCCCAGGAGCTGGAAGTAGCAAACACACTGGCTTTCATATGTGCCCACAGACTTTGCTATAATTGATCTTGCCTTTCCCATTTGTTTTCTAACTCCCAGCTTCCCTTCCCTCTCTTTCTGACCTGGACCAGGGGCTTCTGATCTCCAAAGATGCAGTTAATACACCCCAAACAACATGCCTTTCCCATGTGCTTTTGAGAAGGTTGTGAGTCTGGGGAGGAAAAGGCCAGAAGCAGACCCCATGCCTCTGCCAGGGCTCAACCTCCAGGCACCCCTCTGTCCTATACCACTTTGTCCCTCACTCCTTCAAAAGGTCTTTGTATTTCAGAGCGTATCTGAAAGCTCATTGGGTATTCTGTTTACAATGTTATTTTGCAGAGCTTTAATTACTAATGTATTTAGCATTCTGAGTCTGGAATTCAAGTCCTGACAAATTTTGAATCACAGAGATGAGAAGCTCAAAAATAACAAAATTAAAAACTTACTTGTGGCCATAGGCATGTTAATCTTTGTTATTCAGCAGTGATGGTTTTTGACAGGAATAATAACACGTCATGGAAGAGGAAAGTTTCTGCATGAGAACTTGTTTTCTGAGTGAGATGTAGATTAGTAGGAGCCCTCCTGCTTGTCTTACCTGCGCATCAGCTTCCCTTCAGTTCATTTTGTTGAAAGAAGAAAACAATGTCAACTTATTTTCCTCACTGATCTGTCCTCCTCTGATCTGCTTGTTAGAACTGTGTACTAATAAACAAACACAGTTCTTTACATCGTATTTTTAAGTAGGAGAGTAATAAGTTTAACTGACTTTTTAAAAAACCCAAGAAAACCCCAAAGATCTCATAAACCAAAGAAGGGAAACCTCGGTTTTCTTCTCTCCCTTGATATTGAACAAAGAAAACAATCTTTCTGTACATTTTTAGTCACTGTGCTGATCACCTCCAACCTTAGGAAAATTTTGCTTACTGGTGAGAAAAACATGTAGAAAGTAATTGTTGAACTACATTTATTTCATCTTATTTCATTCACTGGCAAAAGAAAAGAATAGAAAAATAGGCAAGGAGGGAAAGGAAAAGTGGAAATATGTTAAAATACAAAGATCCTTTCAGAAACTTGAAAGATATATAGGCAATTGCTGTTCAATTACAGTTTCCAAAATTGACTGTTCCACTATACCTTAGGAGCATTTCCTCCAGCCTGTACTTCCATCAATTGCTTATGAACATGTCAGTGAACAGGACACTAAGCTTCATCCAAATTTCCAGTACAGCACATTGACTGCATCTCCTTAGAGCCTAAGCTTTCAGTCAAAAAGGAAAATCGCATCAGCTTGATATTATTAGTTCTTGATAAATCTGTTTTGGCTGTTTCCTAAAGCCTTATTAGACTCATAAGTATCTGGTCACTGTTAACCTTTTTGCAAAGACGGAAGGAGGAGGGCTTTGAATGCTTCTTCCCTGGAATCTACTGTTTTACTCTCCCACTAATTGATAGCCTGACTCATTTCATTGTTCTCGTTTTCTTCTAATGTATTTATAGAACCTCTTCCTTTCTTTACCCCCAGTAAATCTCTATGCACATTAGCCTGGCTGATTTTAATGCTAAAGACTTTTGATAGCCGATGAAAGTCAACTGCCTTTTTTCCATTTTTGTATGTCTTCTTTTGAATTAAAGATACCATGACACAGCCAAATTACCTTTCATTACCTTCTTACTTTCCTCTGCTTTTAGACAGTTGGCTCTTGTGCCAATACAATTTGGGTTAGTCATGCTCAGATTCATTTATCTGGACACTTTTATATCACCAGTGAATCTTGGTTTCTCAATTATTTTTAATAAAGTCCTCCTGCAACACTGTCTGCTATCTCAGTGGCTGAGAGCTGCTCAGCTCACCAGACTTTAGATTGCTGCTGTTCAGATCCCTACCATAACTATAATTTTACCTGGGAAGCAATGTAATTTGTGACAGTTTTTAATTCTCACTAAAAACACAGGCAAATGATGATTCTATCTGGAAATTAAATTTTAGATTTAAGAACTTTTGAGTCTTATTAAAAGCATATTACACCCATGATAGTTGTTTCAGTTGAGGACATAACTAGTGCTTTGTGGGTAAAGCTCAGACTAATTAACTGTCTCAGCTTGCTGCAGTTTTTTGAACAAGGTACGAGTACTACATATTTTCTACTAATTTTAGTAATTTGGATTGTTATTGTTCAATGACTGCATATCATCTGAGCCCTCAGAGCCAGGCAAGTAGCTGGCTACATACAGCAATGGCACCTTTTCCTCCCTCTTTATTACTCATACAAAACCTATTAGGATGGATAAGATGAACGCTATCATGAGACGTATACAAAGAGTGATAATTTTGTGACAGTTACTTTTATATTCAGGATTGCAGATGACTACAGGTAGCTAAACAATCACTCAGGAACATACATTAGCTATTTATCACAAACCTCTGTGAATATGTGAACTGAAACGTATATTTGATGTTCATAGACACAACAGGGGACTCTCAGACATAAAAAAGTTACAAAGCAATTTTGTATATTGCAGATGCCCTGTTGCATAGGGCTACTCAGATGGGACTCAGTAGAGGTGGTTTCTGTTATGCCAGTGATTTGGTCTGTAACCTATTGTTATACTGTTTCTTTCCACTCTCTGCCTTTGATTAAGGGAAAAAGATTACCTCTGCCTGTGCATTTCTACAGCACAGGTCCGAATCAGACCCTGACCCGAGAGAAAACAAACCAAGAAAATAATTGTCTCCCCAACCATATTAAAATATCCATTCTGTATAGCCGTACAACATTATTGGCTGTTAGCTGATAAACCTATAGCAGCTGCTGTATATTTACAATACACAATAAATCGGAGAAAGTTATGTCAATAGTAATACTTAAATACTGCAGTAGATACAAGCCTTATCTCAAGCACCACGCCAGAAAACTGCTTCTATCTGTGATGTGTAGAAAAGCAACAATTACAGTCATTTAATTGATCTGATACAAATGTATCTCTGAAGATAACAGACAGAGATATCATCACCTAATCTATTAGGGCAGTATTGACATTTGCAAGAATTGCTTTCTGAAGATTAAGATGAAACAAAGTTGGGATTGATTTAAGTATTCAAAAGAGTTGTATTCACTGGTTTTACACTGTAGCAACTGTCATTTCTGAAAGTCAGATGGATTTAAATCGATTTGAAATAGAGTTGTTATTTAATTATCCAGCAAAATTGCTGTATATGAAACTTATTAATTACTGTGAGAGGCTTTCTGCAGCAAAAAGCTTACAGCAAAGAGAAATGGAAGTCAACAGAGAAGAGGAAGACTGTTAACAGTCTTAACTGAAGACACACAAGACTAAATCACCAAGGAGCGTGTTTTGAAGTAATTGTGCATTTCCAGATAGGCAAAGGATTAAAAGCTTTATGCAAAATACTAGATTAATAATTTCTAGGAAATTGAAATAATTTAGACTTCAAAGTGGAGTGACAAACAAAAACCTCAAGCAGCAGAAGAAATCATGCTCTTTTGGAGTAGTGGTATGACAGCAATTTTAGAACATGCAGAAGTCTAATTTGATGCTCTTCTCAGACCAAAGGGATACAAAATGCCTTCCTCAGCCTGTACATCTGTAGAGGCATTGATGCAGCATGCCTTTGTCCTGGCACCTTCATCCTTGTCTCCTTTTCACACAGGGGCATCAGTGTCATTGAGATCAGGTGAGAAAGTCACCTGTGCCAGCACACTCAAGGGAGCTTTCTTGTAAGGACATGTAGAAAGGGAAGATAGCTGGAAGGCAGCACCAAGTGCCTGGGGGCTTCTTTCCCCAGATTAATGACTGATCTCATCAATATTTTCAGTGAGTTTATCCAAAAAATCACACTTGCATCTCAGAAAAAAACTAATAAGAAAATTAGAGATGCATTTTAACACCTTTCAAATTACCATGAAGAAGATAAAACATTTTCTTTTGACATTTGGACTTTTCGACAAGTTCAGATAATTATTTAGAAAAAAGATAAAGCAAACCAAACCTCAGATGTAAAAAAATTCAAATTTTGGCAAGACTAGTTTCCCTTTGATCACACAGTATTGCTTCAAGCACAATTCAGCAGAAGTGCTAAGATCTGGTTGAATTCCTATTGAAATTCTCCTCTCTATCCCTCCCTCCCATGGTTTGTAGCAAGCTAAATTAAAAAGCAGCAAACTTCAATTTAATTAAAACTATGATCCATTTTGAGGAAATACTTGTTGCAGAAATTAAGATTAAATCAAGTTCTTGGATTTTTAACAGAACCAAATAAGTTTGATACTTTCCAAGAGTTGTTCTGCAAGGGTCAAATCAACTTTTTTTATACCCTCCTTAGGTTCATCCATCACTAGTAAAATAATAGGGAATTTTTCAGGTCACTCCATTGCAACTATTCATAAATAAATAGCACAGATCAGTAAATCTACATCCCTTATATGCCCTCTGCAGTTTTATGCCTAAATTAAAAAGTCAGAATCTATTTCATACTGTCAAATGGATCTTTAGCAACTGGGATTTGTTTTCATATTGTTGTACCTAGTAAGCATAGAGAATACATGAGCTTTTTCTCTAAATTAAATGAAAAGATTATTGGTTTTGCCCTAAGCAGACATTACAGAACATGCCTAAGAAGATAAATGTAGAAAGCAAAATACAGCAAAAGATTGAGTACTTGTCAAAACCAAATTGAAGGCAGTAGGCAGCAAATTGGATTTTCTTTTACAATAACATGCAGTTCACATTCGACTACTGTAATGAATATTATAATGTGTGCTTTCTAATATAATATCTGGTGATGCATTTCGAGAACTATTTCTCAAAGCTTAAGGATATTCTTGCTATATCATGGCTCAGTACATAGTAATGATAAGTTTGTTCTGTTCACTGCGTAGCCTTGAGGATATCTTTTTCTGAAGAAAGGAAAATATTAATCTCTAGATTTCTCTTTCAGTTACAGTAATTTAAAGCTATGAAACAGCAGATTTACAATTTCATCACACTGGGCAGCTCCCAAATACCTATGGTTGCTTTGAAAGGTAGTGCAAGTGTGATAAACAAGTGTTAAATCTTCCCAGAAGCTTAGAAATAACACTGAATCACTTGGCTACAAACCCAGTTTGCAAATTATTATTCCAAAACAACTTGATTCTTCTATTTTTTAGAAAAATCCAAAAAGTGGGTAATGAGGACACTCATGATCATAAGCCAGCAGACCCAATGTTTTTTGCTACAGGGTTCTGTGGCACTGGGCTGGGGAAAGCAATCTCAGGTGGGCAGATGACTGAGTGATGTCCCCAGAAAAGTTATTCTTTGACCCAGGAATTGAACCGTGCTATTGTACATGAGACAATAATTTTTACATTTTTAAGAATTTTTTTGGGGTTTTCTGTAGATGGGAGGAAGGAGCTACTGTGTGCAACATATATAATGTAAAGAAATGGGAGCAGAGAAATAAAGATCTTTACTAGAGATTACACTTTACTATATATTACAAAAATAAGAAGTACAGGCAAAAAAAAGCAGTAATGTGAAATGAGACAGGACCATGTGGGTGAGAAGAGATGCTTGGTTGTCATAACAAAGCAATACCTTTCTGAACAGTTTAGATCTTCAGGGAACATTTCTTGCTGAATTTAGCTTAAAAATGAGGCAGAGAACACTGATATGCTGAGTCTCACAGTGATAAAAAGTGTACATGGATACCTGCCTTGGGGATTACTGTATGTGTTCCATATCAGATAATAACTGAAAATGAGTTGTATATTGTGCTGTATAAATGGTATTTAAAAGAAAGAACCTGAGGAACTCTACCAGCACTGTGCAGTCAGTAAGAGCGATGTTACTGATTTTATTCAAGGGCACCCACAAAATGCTTCTTTAACAGAAGCTAGTTAATGCAGTGAGACAAAGGATGATCATTTTCAGGAGTTTAGTCAGAGTGCATGTAAAACTTGACTGGAAAAGTTATACATTTCTTGTATTTTTTAACTCCTATCAGGGAAGAACAGATCTGATATTTAAGAATATATTAACTTCTGGTAATAATGAAAGGGAGAAAAGTACCTTAACTCTATATAATCTGTTTGTTCTCCCAAACAAGATTTTAATAATTTATTAATATTTTGTGTGATATCCAATGGTTGCTCACTTTTTTCTTCCACGTCTTTCTCGACAATACAATTTACTGATTCCTGTGGATTATTCATTCAGGTCTCATGTTTAGATTGTCACAAATCTGATGTTTAGGATGCTCCCATTTCCAAGAGTTTCAAGTGTTAAATCAGTTTCTTTTTTATAATTGCAAGTGATTAGCTACTACAAACATTATTCCTAGTGTTAATTTTAGTACTGATCCTTCTTTGGAAGGATCTAATCTGATGATGTGTCATTATTTATATATTAGATAATGACTATAGGATTTATGAAGCACATGAACCCAACAGAAAGAACGTTTTATAAAAAACAAAGCTAGTTTAACATAAAGGTTACAGACACATGAAATTCCTGGAAAAACATATTTGGTTTTGTTGCTTTTTTCCGTGTAGATGATTACTGGATTGAATTGTCATTGTCAATGAAGAACTATGAAATATAATGAAAATTCATTATCAAATCCAGGGAGGGTGGCTATCTCCAGTTGTGTTTCTCAGAACACAGTAGGTAACAACAATATACATTTCAGAAAACTAAAGAAAGAATCAAGAAAAAACTCACGTCTTGAAAAAGACAAATATGTGTAAACTTGGAATGTGTTATAGGAAAGTCAGATCATCTTCCCTTAAAATTTACAGCAGGTTGGCTAAGAAGAGAAAACAGAGCCAGTAGCTGAAGGCAGGACAGAGAAGATGAGAGGCAGCATTGCATCACTGCTGCTGATTTCCAAGGCTGCCCAGCAGAATTTCAAAGAAAAGTGGCAAGAAGAGAACAGCTCATAAGGAATTATGATTGGAAGATAACAATTTTATGTTTTCATACTAAGCCTTCTTTTTCAAGGCATAACTGAACAAAACTGAGAGACTTTCATAAGTAACAGTTGCTTATACATAATAAAAATCAGCTTATTTAATCCACCATATCCTGTTTTTAAAATTATATATTTGAAATTGTATTTAGTATAGGCTTTCTCTTACTGTTGCCATTAAATTCTTGGTATTTCCAGATAACTTCAATGTTATTAGCAAGTTAGGGAACGAGTTTAGATATGGAAAAAATTAGCATAATGTGGTGGGTTGACCTTGGCTGGATGCTAGGTACCCACCAAGCTGCTCTACCATTCTTTTCAGCAGAACAGGGACAGGGAAAATATAAGATGGAAAAAAAAACCACTTGTGGGTCAAGATAAAGGTAGCTTAATGAAGCAACAGGGAAAGTTGTGTGCACAGAAGCAAAGGAAAAGAAAATATGCTGTTCTCTACTCCCCATCAGCAGGCAATGTTTGGCCACTTCCTGGGAAGCAGGGCTTCTGTACACATAGCTGTCGCTCCAGAAGACAAACATAAATAATGAATGCACCCCTAGCCTTCCTCCTCTTTTCTCTTAGCTTTTACTGCTGAGCAGACGTCGAATGCTATGCAACATCCCCTTGGTCAATTTGGGCCAGCTGCCCTGGCTGTGTCCCCTCCCAAGACCTTGCCCACCCCCAGCCTACTGGTGAGCAGCCCTGATGCTGTGTGAGCGCTGCTCAGCAGCAGCCAGACCCTGGTGTGTCATCACCACCGTCCCAGCTACCGATACAAGCACAGCACTACGGGGGCTGCTGTGGGGCTCAGCCAGACCCAATACACATAGGGAAAATTTGTCATTTAAAAACTATAAAGCTTAAACAGCAACAGAACAACTTTAAAAACTGAAGCAGACCTGTCCTTTTCAGAACTGTTACATTAGCTGCTGATCTTAGGAGAAATTTCAAGTAAAAAAAACAACACTGAAGAGTGCAGGGTTAAACCCTAAGTGTTTAAAAATATATATATGTTGATACAGAGACAGACACAGACAATAAAGAATTGTGTATAACTACCCAGACACCAGTATAAATATGTTAACTCATCAGGTATTATAACTATTTTGTGGTATAGACTTGGACAGCAAAAGTGCTTTTCTATTATCATTTGTGTTGTGGTAACGTCTGTCTTTTGCAGCAAGCAAACAAGCAGGATTTTGCTAATGAACTGTTGAACCCTTTTTAATACAATTTGTGTTACAGAGAGACAGCTAACCAGTAAATAACATGTTTCAGCTTTGTCAGCATTAACAAATTAAAAACCAAAACAGACCAGGAATTCAGAAATAAATCCTCCCTTTAAGTCGAGTAGGAATGTAATACATTTTTTCCTTAGCATGTTCAAAGACAATATTGGGGTAAAAGAAACCAGATTCCGAACATGTTTGTTCCAAGACATAACTGAAAGCCTTATTTTGAAAAAAGTGCATCAGTAAGAATAAAAAAAAAAGGAGAAAGATACAGAGATACCAATATAAATCAAAAAAATTAAAAATACATTAATTTCTTGGTAGACATAACAGATGTTGGAAACTCATGTTGTCTTTAAGGAAAGCTGATTTGTTGCCTGTAACTCAATATTAAGCTGTAGATTGGTTTTGGACTATAATTTATATAATCAGCTTCTGAATTTAACCATACCTATTTAGAAGAGATGGAGAAAACATTCCTTCTAGCACTCAGGGGTTCCAAATTTCTCCAAAGCCTGTGGTGATGAATGCCAACATACTCCTGCCTTAGAAATATGAACCCCAGACTTTGCTGATGAACCTGAATACTTTCCAAGAAATTTGAGACCACCTACAGAGAATCTGTGCTTGACCTTGAGTGGAAAAATCTCAGGGAGGCTACCTCAGCATGCAGTACAAACTTTCTGTCCTTTACAAAAGCCCTGGGACCAAAATTGCACACAGAAGCATGAAAAAGAGGCATGGAAGCAGACAGAATTAAACGGACATAGAAATAGCGAAATATTTTTGGTTAAATTTCATAGCATATAGGTAATTGTGATTATAAGTGTGTACACTAAGATGAATGGAGGATAAATAAGTGGGCCTGTAAACAATTAGTTGTAGAGACTGGTTATCGTGCTTCCTGTATCTGACGGCATCCCATGAAACCTCTTGAGAGGAACATAAGGAAATATTACGTGTACGTAACAGCCCCATCCTTTCTCTTTACTCCCACCCAGCTGGGATCTCGGCACGCCCTGGGAAGCCCCTTTGGGCTGGCTGCTGTCCCTGGTCCTGTCACACAGGTCAGCCACAGCTCGAATCTCTCTGTGAACTGCAGGTTACAAGGCCGCTTCCTCCCTCTGTGCCAGTGATACCAGAGCCATCCCTGTTCACCAAGTTCTGTGGAAATACACAGACTCAAGCCCTGTTTTGGGGAGAACAATCATTTAACCACCCTTTTCTGTAAGCCACTGATAACAAATCCCAGTCTGGCATAAGCTCAAAGCTTGTATTGGAAACTATCTATTTGACAAATCTCCATGGGATATGGCAAGAGATTTGAAAAGCTATTAAATATTTCTAAAACACGGAAAAGTGAACTAAGAAGACAAAAAAAAGGCACTCAGGTCTCACACAGCTGTTCCACCACAACTGCTGAAAAGCTACAGCTCTTACCAGAGCTAATAATGTCAGCAGATCTGTAGAGGCAGACTGAAGATCTGCTTCTTCCCCTGCAGACTTCGACCGCAGTTGGAGTGGGCCTAATCATTAACCTTGCAAGAGGGACAGAGAATTTAATAGGTTCAAAGCACTTTGCTCGAAAGTCCTCTCTTTTGTACCAGCATCCCAGCTGAAAGTACGGTGCATGCCTATTTAAGTTACAGTAGCCTGAGGCAGTTTTTCCTGCCTTCCTCCTCCTCAAATGCAATTAATTCAGCTGCAGGGTTTTCCAGCACCTGATCAATATTTACTTAGCAAGACAACTTTAACAAGAACAAAAATATTCTCTCATGCACTGTCTTTCTGTTTTTTTAAACTTGTCAAGATAACTTGTGTGGTTCTGAGGCAAGACTTAAAGCCTTGAATGAGGAAAGGGAAAGTTACAGAGAATTTGGAATCGATTCATTTTGAAATAGTCACAGTTGTTCAGACTACAGCTCACACAGAATAGAGTTCATATTCAAAATATGTATTTTCCTTACGAAGCTGAAAACCATTCACACGGTGTTGGAAGTTTGTCTGCTGAAATAGCATATTTAAACTCAACTGCTTCTTTACAAATTGCTTGTGGTAAAAATGTGATGGCAAACAGTTGCAATGGGCTACCAAAATGACTTTTTTTTTTTCTTTTCTTTTTTTTTTGCATTTTTGTATTAGATCTCCTGTATGCACATAACTAGTCTTTTAAATACATTTCTGCTAGATAACATTTGTTAAAAGAATATAACCAAGCTGTTGACTATGCTGGGTAGCATAGCAAGATTTTTGTGAAGCTAGTTTTATTCTGAGGAAGGGACTGTGCATGTGATTTGCAAAGAGCCTTATGAAAGGCTCTGATCATTCCTCAGCAGTCTGTACTGGGATTGATGTTGTTCAACATCTTTGTTGGCAACGTGGACACTGGGATCAAGTGCATCCTCAGAAAGATTGCCAGCGACACGAAGCTGTGTGAGGTGGTTGATGCTGGAGGGAAGGGATGTCATCCAGAGGGACCTTGACATGCTTAAGAGGCAAGCCCGTGCAAATCTGATGAAGTTTAACAAGGCCAAGTGAAGGGTCCTGCACATGGGTTGGGGTGATCCCAAGCACAAATACAGGCTAGGCAGAGACTTGATTGGGAGCAATCCTGAGAAGGAGGACTTGGGGGTGTTGGTGGATGAGAAGCTCAGCCCAGCAACCTGCATTTGCAGCCCAGAAAGCCAACTGTATCCTGGGCTGCATCAAAACTAGCACGACCAGGCAGGGCAAGGAAGGTGATTCTCCCCCTCTGCTCTGCTCTCATGAGACCCCACCTGGAGCACTGCTTTCAGCTTTGGGGCCCCCAACACAAGAAGGACACAGACCTGTTGGAGCAAGTCTAGAGGAGGTCTACAAAGATGACGAGAGGGCTGGAGCACTTCTCCTAGGGCGACAGGCTGAGAGAGTTGGGGTTGTTCAGCCTGGAGAAAAGGCGGCTTCAGGGAGACCTTAGAGCAGCCTTCCAGTACCTAAAGGGGGCCTAAAGAAACCTGGAGAGGGACTTCTTAGTAGGGCATGTAGGACAAAGCTTTAAACTGAAAGAGGGTGGATTTTGATTAGAGACTAGGAAGAAATTTTTTACTGTGAAGGTGGTGAGGCACTGGAACAGGATTCCCAGAGAAGTTGTGGATGCCCCAACCCTGGAAGTGATCAAGTCCAGCTGGATGGAGCTTGTAGCAACCTGGTCTAGCAGGTGTCCCTGCCCATGGCAGGGGGTTGGAACTAGGTGATCTTTAAGGTCCCTTCTAACCCAAACCATTCTATGATTCTACGAAAATAATCTCTGATCACAGTGATAGTAGTTTGGAAAGACAAAACAAACTCCTTGTCAAAAGCAGTTTTTCTTGATGTTTTAGATATTCTTTATGTCAAAAAAGAGTTAATTATAGACATACAATTTAACACTATAAATTTGGATGATAGTAATTTTTACTAGAAAAAAAATATCAAGAAAATGTATGTGGTACTGTTTCGTTATTGAGAAGATTATAAATTTAGAAGAATAATGCCTTTAGGTAAACTTTTTAAAATCTTGCAAAATGTTTCTTTCCCTTAGCATAAAATCAGCCTCAGAAAACGAAAAATACCCTATTTTTTAAAGGGTAACTGAACTATTACTGATTCTACCCACCACTGATTTTATTCACTAGTGTTATTAGAAGAGCAGTCAAGTTTTTTTAAACCAATTTTGTAATTGAGATGCTATTTAAAAGGCTAAAGTTTCCTTTACTATACTGAGAAATGAAAATGTAAAACCTTATACTGCTTATAAATAAGCTCTAGAGAATTCATAGGGTCTAGAATGACAGAAATAAATTAAAAAGGAATAAGTTTGACCTTGTACATTCCTTCCTTCAACTGCTGACCTTGATCTCTCTCTTTGCCCTAATTATTTTTGTAGATGTGGATCCAGACAGGCTCACTGAATCAAAATGCCTTGCAATTATTGATTTGCATGATAATTAGCCCTTTGGACCCATTATTCAAAAACATCCACAATTCAGGGCAAACCACATGCCTAAACTCCAAACAGGCTTCAACAATTTTCTGGGAGAGTTTCCCGAAGGGTTCTAGAGGACATACTCATAAATACATCTTACATACATCAATGCTGTGAATGTTCTGCGAGCCCTCTGCTCACCAGGTTACAAGAACAAGAAAGCAGATATTTCTGATGCTAGTCTTAGAATAAGATTTGGGGTTTTACAAGAAATTTTCTAATATTTTAGAATCTTTGAGTCTTCTTGAATTCTGCAGTAGGACGTTGCCCAGAAGCTAATTGTGGATTCAGGAAAGTGACTTGAAACATGGCAGAGACTAGAGCAAGAGTTAGTAGTAGACCTTTCAGTGATCTGTTGAAAATTGGTTATTATTTGTCGAAGTCAGTGTGGGATAATCAGGTCTGAAGTTTCACTGGACTTTCTCCTACAGCTTCAGGCATCAAATAAAAGTGTGTTGTTTAGGAAATGCCCCAGGGTAAACACTGAGATTGTCCTTGGTGGCAAGAGACTAAACTGTAAAGGTTCAGTCTGTAGGACTCATACATTGGAGAAGAAAGTACCAAAAAAATGGATTAATATATTTCTTAATGTTCCAAAAGCTTTAGAAGACAACAAAAAAATGGATGGAGAACCAGGAGTCCACTAAACCTATGCTTAATGAATGATTGCCTCTCTCTTACTTCACATATTTGATGTTCAGCTGCATTACCAGATCAAGACTTAAAGTCCACAAAGACTTCCCAGTTACTATGTTGTGTAAAGTATAAACGTCTTGAGGATGTCAAATTTCTACAGGGCTTGTTTTCCCACAATAAAGACAGATGTTTAAAAGCACCACAAGGCACATAAACTCTAACAAACGTCTTGGGGGCATCTGGAATCATTCCCTAAAGACCAGTTTGTTTTAAATGCAAAAGGAGTATTCTGCAGAACAGCACTGACAGTCTCCACATGCACCAAGTTCACAAGGCCATGAAGTACTGAGACATTATAGGGAAAGTACTGAAAAAACATAACACCAAAGACAGAACGCCTGCATTCCTGTAGGCATGAGCAAGAAGTGACTACTGGTTAAAATTTTTTGAGTCCTTAGGAGCTTATTCTCACTGGAGATACATTTCTTGAAGAAATTAGGGATTTGTTGAATCATGTCCTATGCTTTCGGAGTCCTGATAAGTTCTGTATCTTATTTGTTTAAAATAAACTGTTCTGCTACACTGCTATAACAAATCTCTTTCAGAATAAGGGGATTTTTATGCAAGGTTTATTGGAACTGAAATGAAGACTTAGTCACAACATAACAAATCATTTCCGTTCCTAGTATTATGTAATTAGAAACCACATTTCATTTCAGTTAGTTGCCATCCATCTTTCCCCCCCTTTCTTGCTCAGCCAAAGCTGAGGATGCAATATAATTGGAAGTATTAGTAAATAACTGCTTGAAAATAGATTTCTTGAAGCTTTAAGTCCAGTTTTTTCTAAAACAATGACCAATACTAAGAGATAAAGTGGAAAAGCATTATAATACAGTACATTATTGCCTTATTTTCAGTCAATGGCTACAAAGGTAAAAGCCTCTGCTCTTTTTCTGTTCTTTTACATAAATCATATTCCCAGGCAACTCTGTCCCTTAACAGTCAGATATTTTTCTATCCTTGGCCACTTAAAAATTTGAAGCAAACACTAAGTCTATGCTACTGCTTCCATCATGTCAGTAATTCACGTTTATTTCCAGCAAGCTGCATTTAATCTCTCATCTAGAAGTTCCCAATCTCTCCTTGTGCTTGCAACATGTATTCAAGCAGCCTTGTCCAACCTGCCCAGGTACCCCAGCCTCAGGTGGACTCAGACTAACAGAAACTGGGTGAGGGTATATACGTATGTGGTGGGAGGAAAGCAAACGATAGTTTGCAATTACAACACAGCTGAAAGCTGGGAACAACCAGGAATAGGAGGTTGCAGGCTTTGTAAGGTGAATGAAGATGGACAGAGAAGGAAGAGGTGGGGCTATGCTTTGGCATAGGGTTTATCTGTGACTTATATCACAATATCACAGATACATCTGCAAATCTTTTTCATGTATCTTTAAAATTGTTAGAGATTTCCTGTATATTTGCTCTTCATCCATGAGAAATGTGTACCTAAAATTGTGCTTATATGGCTCATCCATAGGCAGAGCATTGCTTGCCTTCCATGAGTTACATACAATCTCGTAACTTGCATTGAAGATAACAACAGTGGTTTCCATTAGACCTTCCCATTATATGAACAACTTCTGAATTCAGTGCTAGAAATACTAGAAAGTATATACTTACATAAATGTATGTACCTAAATACTCATGTACCCAGATATATTCACTGTTTTTGTAAATATAGTTTATTCCTTTCATGCATAAGAAAGAGTTCAGACACTGTAGTAAACATTCTGTCATAAGACATGTAAGCACTGAAGTGACATTCAATTGTATTTTAAATGTCTGTGGTTAAAAATTACTAGTGTATGAAAATGTCTTGTCAAAATATGGCTATGATTTCCCTATACTCAATTGATGTCGCTACTACATATTAAGCTATTCTATTTCTTCCAGTAGAAGAATTTGTAAAATTATTTTTGCACTTGAGAATTTGATTTTGAAATTTATTTTGTTCTATACCCTCCCTCCTTGTTTTCTATCTCCTGCCTCATATACTGAACAGATAAAAGCATTAGTTGATTCATTCCCATTAAGGAATTACCTGCCCCTCAGAGATTCTCAGAACAGAAAGACAATAAAACACAAGAACAAAGCAATGGAAAAAGGCTAAAGCTAAAGTTTTCCCTCTCCTTCTGTCTATTGACAGAAGCAAGGAAAGAAAACTATGCTCACCAACTTGGAAGAAACCCAGGATGCTAATAAGAATATTTGTGATCTGGCTTAATAGCTTCAGATTCCATTGTAGTTTGGATTCAATTGCACTTGCTAGATTGTGGGTTTATCAAACAACTAAAGTACAAGGCATAACATTTTTGTAACTCATTAGATTTCAAAACTATAACCTAAAGAAATGGTGAATCAGATCTTTGGTACTGAAACAGTTCTTAAGCCTAAAGGTACATTTATACTTAGACTATACATCTTTGCCACACTGAGGTATGAATTACAAAAACCAGTCACGAGAATATTTATAACACTGTCTGATATGCCCAGCAAATTCTTCCCCAGATTTTTTTTTTTTTGTTTAGAAAGTATTATTAAACTGAGAAGGAAGAAATTAACTTACTGAGGACAGGATTTTCTGTTAAATCAAACAACCTGAGAAGCAAATTTAAAGTTTTGTAATTACAGAAAGTCCACACAGAAACCTTCCCCAATGTTTGTCATTGTCTTCACATCTCATTCAATAGTTAGCAATGAATGTTTTCCTAATGTAGACACGTTTCTACAGTTCTCAAGCTATAACAGATGGTATGTTGATGAGGACTTTATGCAGTAAATCTGAATGGTTATTAGCAGAATGAAATGTGCATTGTGTGACTGGTTTAGCATTGGACAGCTAAACATTACGTTTTTCTAGGTCTGTCATCAGGAAGTGACATTCAAAGAATCTTTGCACATCAAAAGCTACCAGTGAAACAGTGATAATTCATTAGTAGACAGGATAAATCTTAACTTCTTGCTGGATTTAATTATCAGAGCAACCCTCATTCCTTAGAGATACATTCACTCTCCTGAGATCCCCAGGGAGATGAGGAATAGATAGAGGAAGACTTTTCTTCCAAACAGCAGTTTCTACATGGAAAGAGAATTACCTGAAAGAGGCAAATTATCTGAGAACTGGACCTGGTTTTAGCACCTGAGCAGATCATCCTGGTAGCTCAGTTGACAGTCCAAAGAAAACATTTTGAAGCTAGGGCAAAGCAACAGGTAGCTACTGCTGTTTCCAAGCATAAAAGAACTTGTTTACTTTGAAGTTGAACACAGTGAACTTGATTTTACTTCATTATTAAAGAATGTTTGGGGAAAAAAAGTTATTTCAAGTTGGCTTGGCAAAGGCTAGCATGTCTCATCCCTTAAGGGAGTAGTAAATTTCATACTACACAATTCTTTGTCAAAAACTCTCTTTGGGAAAGATATTTCTGTGAGGGTGCTAGACCTACTTGGAGACTCATTAGACAGTCTGGCAGGCTCAGTGGGAGGCAACAGGAAAGATCTTGTACTTGCTAGGCATTAAGCAAAGCCACTTTTGTAAACAGGAAACATGGAAGAGAGACAAAAATCAGAGACCTCAGGAACTCATAACATATACATTTTCCTATGGAGACTGTTTTCAGGTGCATATAACTTTGCAAAATTTTAGTTATATTTTATTATTATAATTGTTGCTGAGACTTATTTTTTTAAAAGGCACGGCATTCAGAGGATTAGATTAGAAAAAACACATGGTTTTGATGTCAAAAGGATGCAAAATTGCATCAGCACATAAAATTCTATCAGTGCAAGTCTCGAATGCTTCATTTTTTAGAGCATTTCTCAATAGCTATTCTGGGTCAGCAGAATGTTTTTTGCCATCCCAGTGAAATGAGCCATAAACCACTGGAAGTTGTGATTGCATCAGTTCCAAAGGGGCTTCTCAAAGCCAAAGCTTGTCAATATTTTGTGAGTAGAACATGTTCAACCTGGTAACACAGCAGTGAGTAGAATAAATCCTGTGCCTGACCTGTAAAAGATAAGGCCGAATTCTCACATGTACTGATACCTTTTGGTTCTTGACATGTGAATCATTTAATCAGGTGTTCAAATGTAGTTTTTTATGTACATCTGATTAAGAGACTGTGGTCTTGAGTATTAATTTTTTCCCTTTTCCCTTCCAATACTCAGTTGTTGATGTTAATATTTAGTGTATCATTTGAGGGTGACGGACTTGTGGACTTTGTAACATCCTCTAAAATGTGGCCTCATATTGATACTTTCTTCCAGAAAGAAGAAAAGGAATCTGAACTTTCTGGTTATTTTCTAATCTTAAAATGTCTTCAGTGTTTTCTTGAGTGAGGCATCCAAGGCTAAGGAATGTTTGTACTGACAGAGTTCTTTCTGGTTAGAAGTCACACATGCAAAATGATTCCAGATATTAGAAAAAATAACTAATAGGTTAGAAGCAAGATGGCAACTCAAATTACTGTTTTAGTAAACAAGTATGAACTCTTGGAGCATTACCTGAGAGAAAGATAAGTAAATAATTACTCAGTTCTGAGACTGAGACTTCTCTCACACAAAAGCTATCTATGCTATTATCGCCCACTATAATGGCTTAGAAAAAGAATAAAGCACAACTGTTTGCACAAATGATAATCTTAGCACAGACATCGCCACAGGCCATTTTAGCTGGAGATGGAAGTGTTTCTAAACAAATAAAAATGAATAGTAATAACCTCATATTCTGGACTTTCACTGTGTTCTATTAATTTTCTTCTGTACATTTTCCCTCCTGTTTTTTTTATTGGCTAGAAAGTTACCACACTAGCATATCTGGGAGAGCCATACAACTATAACAGGGTCGTTGGTCAATAGTTACATATTTATAATATGTTTACAACTTTAGATTATTTAGAGCAAATTAAAAATTTTACTCACAGAATCCTGGTTAAAACAGAGTTGAAAGGCCCCTCAAGAACTGATGTAACTCATCCCTTTGTCCCAGGGCAGGATCAGCACCAGCGATTATGTTGTCCGAGATAGATACCTCTCCAGCCCACCTATCTTAGTTTGCCATTTGCCTCTCTCCTAGATGTACTTGCAGGTATTTAAGGACTGCTGGTCACCTACCTCCATGCAGAAGGGCACAGTCCCATTTAGCACCTGCCCCTTCCTATGTGGAGAAATCCACCCAGCACCTTGGACCTGTACTTCTCAGGATGTGGCCACACAGCATCAGGACTGTATAGCCCATATTTTTTTGAATTTGTGCTCAGACCTGTTTATTAAAGGCCTCCAACAACGAGGATTTAATACTCCCCATATGCAACCTAGGCTAGTGCTTAATCTTCAGTTTCTTCTAATGCCTTTTCCTGCTACAGTGTAAAAGTCTTCCTCTCAGCCTACCCACCACAGGCACAATAAGATTTGTATCTGAAGCCTTTGTCTCCCAGTTACTCAGCCCTTCCTTTTTCCCAAGCCACATGTCTTTAAACTTTGCGCTCTCCTTCGGACTTCCCTTAACACTAATGCATAGTGTGAAACACTGTACCTTGTACGTGCTCTTCCAGTTCATCCGTCACAAGCTGATGGATTTTTGTTCTCCCCATTGCAGTTATCAGCACAACATTACTAGCTCCCATTTAATAAGCCACCATTTCCCTAAATCTTCTGCAGAGCTGCAGCCAGCTGGTTCCTTGCCTGTGGCCAACCTTCCTCCAGTCTGGACTTCTAATCGTATTCTCTTATTCAGGTTGCAAAGTAGCATTTGGTTGTGTGGGGTTTTTTTTCTTTTTTTTTAGAATGTATTTTTACTGATTTTACTAAAGTGCCAGTTCTAAGCCATCCCAGAAAAATTCTGTCTTTTTAAGCTTTGCTTTAAGCCTTTTCTTTGAGGGTGTGGGTGTATGTAGCAGGAGAGCAGCTTCAATCTTTATTTTATTGCCCCAAACACAGACTCATCTTTTAATGCTGCAATAAATATTTCTTCTTTCCTAAATAAGGAAGAGTCATGCTTTGCTCACATGAAAACCAAAAGCAATACAGCAAAAAATAAATATAGTAAGTAAATATTACTATTCAGTCTCTGTCCTACAGCCTTACCAAGTATTCCTGCACAAGCCTAAGCATTAGGAAAAAATACTGTTTTGTTGTTTTTTTTTCTTTTTAATTGACTCCCTATCTCTCTTCTTAACTTTCACTAAACTCTTTACCTTTCAGAAATAATTGGGGCAATCAGTGGGCAAGTTGCAAATATATCCCTGCTGATTTTCTCAAAAGCTTGGCATTTAACAAGAAAAAAAGCTTATTTCACAAACAGATGGAAACAAAGGAGGAAAAGGAAATTGTAGGCAAGATGTTCCTTCACACCATATGCAATATTCCTTCCTGTTGCAGATCAGTCTTGTCACTAAAGCAAGGACTTAGGACAGCTATTCTCTCCTACCATTTTCTGTGACCAATTTCAATGTGATTTTGAGTGAAGCATTAACCCCACCACATGTCAAAAGCTATTTCACACAATTTCTTTGGTGATAGCTTAAGCACCCTGCTGCCCCCCAGTTACAGAAGGCATCTAAGTTCCTATACCACCACCTGGTTTAATGCTGTGACAGCTGCCAGAGCACTCATTGTAAGGAACTGAAATAAAGAACTGGTTTCACTGAGAGAAAAAAAAAAAAAAAAAACAACCACAAAAAAAACCCAAGAGAAGGAAAAATCATTCAGTTTGATCAGTTCAGTACCACTGGGTGTGAAACCACAGCCAAACATGTATTTTTGAAGAAAAAAGAGAAAATTAGGCTCATTTCAAATTAGCTTGTGAGGTTCAGCTAAATAATATTTGTTAAATGCTTTAACATCCTTAAAGCTGAAAGGTCCCATGGAAGTAAACCAGTTTGTGAAGCTCTATGCTGTAGCATCAAAGTAGCTTATGCTATGGCACATACACAGTATATTCTCTGTATGTGCTACCCTGCTCACACAAGCATCACATAGCCACATGCAAAGAGCAATGTGCAAGGCTTGATTGCACAGTTCTAGGCCAAGAAAAGGGATGGGACTGTGGGAAAGAGAAGCTGGGCCCAATTTTTGTCTACGTAGAGCAAAATCTAATTGCCTACAGACATCATGACCAACTGCAAGAGGTCTCTTTACAAATAATATTTGTGAATGTTGTGTCCTTTCTTCCAGATACACCAAAATGAAGGCTTTATGTCCATGTGTCAGTTTTTGCTTTTTGAATTTAAGGCAGAGTTTGTAATTAAAAACAAACAATGAAAAAGCTTTCTCTAGAAATAGTATCTCACCTCCTGCCTTCAGGTAATACTTTCTAAAAGCAACATTTTTCTGAACTCCACTATGGCAGGATGAGCTGCATTTTATCCTGAATTATGCAGAATTACAAATCAAAAGGAAGAAATACTTATCTTTTGCTTTGGTTATAATAGCCCAAGTCATATAAGCTTAAAATCCTGTATTTCTAAAGTAAGTCTTTTCACTTTCACAGGCCTTCACTTGAAGAACATAACACCCCTGTTCTGACAGTAAATATTCCAATATTTAGATAGAATAGTAACATTTTCCCAGAGTAGCCATGCGGTCACACACAAGAGCACCAGACTGGTCAGTTGGCACTGAAATGTCATGTGGAGGAAGATTCACATTTCAGTTCCTACTTAGTAAAAATTGATTTGAATCCAGGACTCTCACTTTTCATATATGTATCTTAATACCTGGAATATCGTGTGGCCCTTATTTTCTAAAAAACACTTTTGCACACCAAAAGGAAGGTTCCTCTTTAAAGGAATTATCTGCAGAAATTTACCCATTCTAGATCTCAGCAATATTGTGAAATTCCATTATGGACAGCTCCTACCACGTACCAGCTTATACACGAGATGCTTACACTCACTTTTCCTGGTTGAGTGTTTTAGCCTACTCACAGAACTTTTAAAAAGTCATAAAATAGTTGAAGAAAGAGGAGCAAATGACGTGATCCATGAGTAATTTAGTCTTAGTTTTATTGATTATGTTGAAAATCCAATTCTCCGTTAGAAAACTTTCTTTTGAAGTATAAAATCCATGAAAAAAGACTACTTCTGAAAGGTTATTTCATTGGGGAAGAAGAGTTGAGAATAATGAATTAACTCTAAATGTTGCGGCTTTAAGCTATGGAAAAGAACTTAATGTGCACAGCACTGGTAGTTTAATACACTTTCAATACTCTGTTGCAGAAAAGATAGCTATGTAATCACAATCTAAATTCTAGCTCTCAGCATTAGGAAATAACGTAGGGTTTCACAAAAGGTCTGATTCTATCGTTTTACCCTCTGAAGCTTTCAAAAGCACCAGTAGGATTTGAAGTTCAGCAAGAAATTCAAAATAAGTCTCAAAAAAGAAAGTACGCAGCCCATAAGAAAACTATAATGAACTACATGTCCCTTCCTCTGAAGACAGCTGTAGCCTTTTACATTGTTAATGAACACTCTGGTGAAGGAAATAACTGCTATAGATGTGATTAAATACAGAACAGAAGGTCAAGCTTGAATCTACCAAATACAACCTAACCTTAATGTTAAAAATATATTTCTAATATCTCTGTGGAGTTCTTCAATAAAATATTCTTCAATAAAATATGGTAACAATAATAAAAAAAAAAAAGCTGTTTTAATTACTTGTGACACAAGGATATTTTAAATTATTTTTTGGCTCTTGTTTCAGTCTTTGGCTCTTGTTCCAGTCTTTGTGATTTGCAAAAGGTGTACATATTCAGGGTCATAGCAAAAAGAATGATTTATAGTCTAAAACCTTAATTTTCCAGTTCATTACCAAGTCCTCATTTAATTTAGTAGCTGATTTTCTTCTGGACAATGCATTATCCTTAGTGTTTCCAATTTTATGTAAGTATATCATAATATCCACAGAACATTAGAAAGAAATAATTATGTGCAATCTTTCTGAAAAACAAATCATCACAAATAACCCAGAGTTTCCCAATATATGAAAAGAAAAAAGGATGAAAACCACACTTGATATTCATTAATCTACTAGGAAACCGTATCTCTCTCTTTCCAGACAAAATAATACATTTGGGGCATTAAAGAATACTACATAATTTCAAAAACAATAGGAGAATATTAACATGGAATTTTAAAAATACTTCAGGACATTGCCCATTTTTTGTTTCTTAGAGTTATATTTTAAATAGAAAGAATTATTTGTAGACTAACTGCTCATGTTCTGGATGCATTAGTTCTCTGGTAATGCCACTATATCACATTAAACCATATGAACATGTATTTCAAAGAGAAGGAACTGGTAAAAAAATCCAAATACCAGCTGGGAAAATTTGACCTTTGGTTAATTTCTTCAGTGCAGAGACAACTCTTTGATGATGATACTATGCCAAGTAATATTAGAAACAGGACTACTATGAACCTAGTAATTCAACTAATCATCTACTTTAATAGCATCTTTCAATGGATGGCACCACTGTCCCAGATACTCATGATAAAATGTAATGTGTGCACAGAAGAAGAATGAACTCCATACTCCATAGTCTGATTTACTGACAGGTTTGTCCCCAAATCCATCTATAAATTAATATTATTAGTCTTAAAATGTTAATGATTTATAAGACTAGCTACCTAACAAATACATAAGGAAAAGCCTTCAAAATCAATACATAAACCCAA
Organism: Falco naumanni; assembly: GCF_017639655.2. Taxonomy (NCBI): domain Eukaryota; kingdom Metazoa; phylum Chordata; class Aves; order Falconiformes; family Falconidae; genus Falco; species Falco naumanni. The sequence goes on along the minus strand of NC_054066.1, from coordinate 13,998,635 downwards.
AAATATATGTCAGATGTTTGAATTGCTATGTTCTCCCATTAGAAAAAGGTAATTACTTTTAATATTTTAAAAGTTTAAAAAGCACGCAAAGAAAGCAAGACACCAACATAGAGAGAACTGTACAAAAATACAGTAGAAATCTTGCTAGATTAACAGAAAAATAGCAGGTAACTGAAACTTCTGCTCTGCTAACACCAGTGACAATTCTATTGAAGCTAATATGTAAATTAACTATTATCATATTTAAGGAGAAAAGGGCACTAAAAATTAGGGGAAAAAAACCCGCCAAGAAAGTCTCTTTGAATCCTCTCCATAAGTTAAAATCACAACCTAATGTAAATTATCCATCTCAACACATGCTGTAGTCAACTATATCAGCAAAATGAAGAGAATGATGCTTTTTTCAAAAGTGGCCCAGGCATTGTAAAATTCCACTCCTGTTGCTTGTTATTCTTTATAAAGACTCATTATGAACCCAGGACCAAAAGACAAGTTCCAAACCCCAGTTCTCCTGCAGAAATACTATGCAGAAACTGGCTTGCTCTCTTTTATTTACCTTATGCAAGTTTCAGCAAATTGCCTTTGAAAACCTCAGCTGTGGCTAAATATGCAGCAATCAGAAAGGAAATTCATGTGGTAAGCTGGCTCCAAAATAGACCAAAGTATATGTTACGATCAATATCTTAATTTTCATCCAGAAACTGATTAAAATGGAAGGTCAAAAAGTAGCAATCTAATATTTTCTTATTGCAGATATAAATGAACAAATGGAAATATTTTGTACTAGCTTCAGAAGCTGAATGCGGCAGCAATGTATTTTCTTTACAAATTGCATCATCATAGTTTCATCCTGAAAGCATACAGACCTGAATAACCCTGCAGCAATGGGAAAACTCCACACTCATTTACATGTGAAATACAGTACTTACAGCAGGGCTACTCTCTGGCCATTGGAGCAAAGTCCACTGCCAAGTGCACTCTGTAAGCTGAAGTGGAACAGAGTTTAGCAGTCTCTGTACAGGGCACAGGCCCTATCTCCTCTAGTCCTACTGCTATGTACTTACTAAATGAGCACAGTAACAACCTCAGCACACCCACAACACACAAATGGAGCCCACCTTTGGCAATGAATTGTTTCAGGAAAGTGAGAACTACTTGCCCTGTTGTGATTTCAGTGGAAATCAGCTCACAGTCAAGGCTGATATACAGTCAAATTCACAGTTAAGCAGGGCAGTCAGCTATCTGCAGCTAACAATGGAGGACGGTGGCCAGTGTTCATATTCTGTAATTCTGGATAAACAGAAGTATGTTTAATGTTCTGTCAACACAGCAGTCTGCTTAACATACCAGCATTCCTGAAATTTCATTTTAAAAAAAGGGCAGAAAAGACTAAAAGCTTCAACGTTTTTTTTTTTTTTCTGTTAGTTATCATTATGTTTTTCTCCCCATGTTGTCTACCCCGTGTCTTTTGCCTGAAGAACTGGATCACAATTACATGACTATAAAATGATTCATCATGCATAGATAGCCAGAGGTCTTTTCGACTGCTACTGAAAGACACAAAGCAAAATGATGACGCCATAGATTCATTGCGTAGAATGTAAAAATTACACATTAGCCAGAGAATACCTACCACAGCAAACTTGTTCCACTTACTGCTAGCAGCTTTTCAACAGGAATATGTACAAAAAATTGATTTAGGACAGCTTCATAATCTGATAATATTCATAATCATAAATGAATCATAAATGATGATAAAGCATCTCTACTGTTTGGTTTTCCAGAGGCAGTCTCATACAGTTGAATTAAGGAATGTACATATGTTTAAAAGTCCTTCTGACTGAACAAAATTGGAAGACAGTCTCTGAAGCAATGTAATGTAACCTGTACTAGAGCATGATAAATTAAACCACAACTCAATTGTTACTTCACATCAACTCTGGCTCTAGATGCTACTAAATTAACTACCAACATTACTAAACGGTCGTCTCAGCTGAGATAACTATTAAGGGACCCCCATCTGGGGCACTTTCTACATCCTTTTACACTTTATACCTAAAAGTCAATGAAAAGTTGAATAGTTCATGTCAACCACTACTAGTTTCTTCTCTGCCTGTCCCCAGTAAAAAACACCATTTGTTTTACTGCTGTGACAGTTAAAGTCTGCTGTTTTCTTCTCATCACTAATCTCTGGTTTTCATTTCTGATCACTAGCTATCAGCTTCTGCTTCCAACCAGCTACTCTGTCAGCCTGTCCCTATGAGTTGATAGTTCAAGGAATACTGAGCATCTTCCTTTTCAGATCTTTTCTGTCCACACTGCAGACTATCTGCAACAGAGTAGTTGTATAATTATACACAAAGTGTGTATTTAACTCTTTTTTTTTTTTATATTTAAAAAAATATAGAAGCATTTTCCTAAAGTGAAAACATAAATATGAATTACCACTGGTAGACATGTTGAGCTGAGAGCTCCTGAACTGAACGCATACAGAAGGGCTGTTTGTTTTTAAAATAAATCTAGTTGCATTATAGAATAATTAAGGTTTGAAGGAACACAAAAGGTTATTTAGGCGAACTCCCTACAAAGAGATTGGGGTCTCACGGCTTTGTCCTGCCAGGTTTTAAACACCTCCGAGTTGCACATCTCGGTCCTCTGACATCCATCTCTACAGTCTGCAGAAGGTTCATTCACTCAGGAGCTTTTCATAAAGATAGACATCTCCAGAAATGCCAGCCCCATCTGTGGTGTAAATGGAATAGCTCTATACATTCTGGCACAGCCCTCCTGATACAGCAGAAAAGCAGAATAGATCTTACCATGTGCAAAATAATAACCTCATACACAGAAGGAGAACATTTTTTTTGAGAGTCTCCCCTGATGCAGTCTACAGGAATTATGAAAGTAATATCAGACTCTCCACCACATTCACACCTTGATATGCTTCCACTTTCTCTTAATCTACACCACTGAACAGAAAATAGAAACAAACCTTAAATCATTAAAACACCAGGAACTCTGCCTTCACTGTGTGCAGCATAAGAGGAATTCAGATGTACCCTTCAATAAATCAATTTGACTCCACTTAGACAAAATTCTTGTATCATCACAAGCAAGTACATAAAGTCATTGATGTAAAAACACTCATATTCTTCCCATATTCATATTCTTTCCATATGATAGAAACATTATGAACAAATTTGGTCTAATATTTCGGTAGAGAAATATTTTCAGTTCAGCTTTCACATTTGAAGGTAAGAACTTTTTTGAAATGTTACTGAGGTCTATGCCCTCAGTAGTGTCTTGGACACTACAGAAATAGTTTCTGAGAAACAAAACCTCTTAGTTTGTCACATTTTTATACTTTTGAGGTATATTAATCTGACATAGCACTGTGAAATGGCTTTTTTTCTGAGCAGGGATAAACTATTTTATGTATTTATGAATGGCTCTATTCCAAAAGTACAAAGTTTTTATGTTTTCTCAGTTACCACCACAGTTATAGTCTATCTGGTGAAACTCATGGAATTATTCTTTCCATATATTGACAGTTGCTGTAAGGCCAAGAAACATAGAAATTGCTACCCTTGCTCATCATGATAAAACTGATATGGCTTGAACCAACTGATATTATTTATACAGGATGTGACTGTTGCTTCTTCACTGCTACCCTAGTGCTTAAAAATGCACCTAATACAGCATTGATAGGTCATGGACCTGAGGTTTTTACACCCTAACCAGGATGAAACAATGCAATTAGAGGACTATATGTGAGGGTATTAACAGATACATGCCTGGATAACAGAGATGAAAGAACTGGTGGGTGAGGGGGAAGAAAAACGAAGACCACTTAAAAACTATTCAAAGAAAATGTGAAGATGAGGCACAGTGCACCACTTAGGTATAGATATAGGAAGAAACAGGGGCACACAAAGAGAAGATCAATAGAGCACTGGAAGCAGAGACTACATAATGAAAGAATAATGTAATCAAGGTAAATATTCAAAAGAAGAAGTGATCAGCCTGAAAGAATAGACACAGAAAGGCATTCTGTTTAGCAATCTGGGAATGGGATTTGATGAAGCACATATATGGAGATTGAAGTAGTTCATGAAAAAGGAGTAATTAAATGAAAAGATCCTCTTATTTTTTGCTGTGTTTAGCAGACAAAGAATTGTATTTTTGAGCTGTTTTGTGGTAAAGTGACAGGAATCTGCATGCTGATGATAGTGTATAGTAGAGCGTACAGGTTTCTTCAAATGTTAGTGAATAAGAAATAGAGCATTTCTGTCAATGGCTAAAAAGGAGGAAAAAATCGGTAGATGTATCACTTCTCACTGGTAATATGAACTGTAAGAGGACTGATTTTATGTTGCAGGGAAAAAAAAAACAAGAACCAAGCAAGTTGGGGTTTTTTGGAAAAAAAACAAAAAATACAACAAAGGGGTTTCAACACTTATATTCACAATTTTCTTAATATTCATGGTAGATTTTTTTTGTTACTAGAAGCAGTAAACTGGGTAAGAATTTAAAAGGTAAATTTCAAACTCTCGCACCAAGGGTGCTACAGTGGGTTTTCCCTCTAACACATTATTGCATATCTGAAGCTGGAACTTGCTTTTACCTGGTGTAATTTCTCAGGCATGGAAAACATTAACACATTAAGTTATCATGAACAATATTTATACATGATATCACTAAAGATCACTGGAACTTGTGGTAACTTTCATTAAATCTTTTTATTTGCTAGAACAACATCATTCTCTGCTTAGAGACATAAAAACGGAGAGGTTTTTGTTGGAAATTTTTGAAAGAAAATGTTCTGTTGAACTTAGAAGCCTTCTGCTACTACTGCTGCTCAAAGAGCCACTAGCTGACAAGAAAGGACTTCCAGAAGGAAGATCCAACTATGATGTCAAGCTATGTGATGGTAGATGTTTCAAGATAAAACTTACTGCACATCTGGAAATAAATCATCTGTCAATCATATGATGATTAAGTTATTATAGCAAATACAGCATTCTTGCAAACACAGATTAGAAGATCCAAGTGTAATACTACTATCAACATAAAGGAAAATTCTGACCATTATGGTCATCCTTTGCTTAGCAAGAATAAGGTGGATCATGGAATTAGAGATCACATACCTTTGAAATCATTATTCTCAAATGTGTTCTATCCTACAAAATCCAATCTATATAGCCCCTTGTATGCCCTTATTCATAGTTCATATACTCTACAATCTAGTCTGAATGATCTTTATTGAATAAATTTACACTTCTATGATTCATATATAACATTATCATTACAGTCTCAACGTTGTCAAGCATTATTCTTACAGGTATCATATGTTTATTTTCAACAAAATATGATTTTGCTAACATCACTAAAGGCATTACATATTGAAATGTTATTTCCTGAAATGACACACTTGTCAAGCTAAAAGTAACATACCATGAAGTTAATTATTCTTACTACTCCAATAAACAGAAAAAACACAGTAGGAAGGAAAAAGATGCAGCGCTACATTCTTATAGGCCTATGGCAACATGCTTATTTCTGTCACGTCAGTTCTTTTGTCAGTCAGAATATAGCAAAATGCTTAATAAGATCTCTCAATAGCTTAATTATTTTCTTTTTGGCTTTCCATAAGTAAAAGGCTTCATATAAGCATCAGATACTTTAACGTAGTAGGCAAAAAAAAAAAAATACAAATATTATAAATGTAAATAAGTTCAAATTCTATCACCCTCCTCCTGTCACTGTATAGAAAAGAAATGAACACATGAATTATTCAGAAAGTACAGTGCTATTTATTACTTTCTTTATAGGAGTCTATCAACAAAAATTGGTTTAGGTGCCTGCAATATTTTTTAAATTTTATTCAATTGTCCATCATGCCCTATTCTCTCTTGTCTTTTCATGGACAAACCACTTAGATTTTCTTACTTCTTTCTTGCTTTCATTTCTTCAACATCCCCTTCTCTTTAACAAGCTTTCTTCCTTCAAAGTTCACTTCTATTACCATTAAAGAAATCGCTAGGAGAATTACTTTCAGATAATGATTTCTACATTTGAAATTTGATCTTTTGAAATATCATTTTCAAAACCTGAAAACTGATTTATGAAGATTGTTTTCAGATATTTTTTATTTTATTATTCTTCTCAGAAAATGGTGCTGATCAGAATGTACAATACTTCCCACAAAATAGCTAACTTCCTCAAAAAAACCACCAGTCAAATTCAGGTTGCCCTTGAATTCTGGGAATGACACACTGGCTTTTGGTTCTTGTATCCCTCAAAAGATCTCTACCCATCTGGCATCCCAAAATGTGGTTGAGGCAATTTTTCCCTGTAGTGCTTCAGGCTTAAACTATAGTATGGATTTTATGAGAATTAATGCTTGCACCTGTTTTGAGAATCCAGCATCCTAATTCAATTTCTGTCAGGAACCTGCCATTTCATTTTTATGGCAGGTTTATTTATTATTTATTTTTATTTCATTCAACAATTAGCAATCACATAAGCTCACATTTCAGTTTCCTCACATAAACAATGCACAAAATTCGGGTTAAAGTGCCATCTAGAGCACAAACTATTATCATTATGGTTACTCCTAATCAAGATGGATAAAATCCTTTAAACTTTATTGTCTCATCACTTGGCAAGTAAGCTGGGCCATATAGTTAGGAACCAATGTCATACAGAATAGCCCAACCTTGACTCTAGGCTTGAAGGAAGGAAACACTGACTAGTCCTCTTGTCAGAAGCTGGATCCTATTTGCTGCTGGTACAGGCTAGGGAAAATTCAAAAATTCCTTTCCCTCCCACCCAAGCAATGGAAATAAAAGTGGAATTGTAACTCATTGGGTGACTCAAAGGAGTAACCCAGGCTGCTGGTAGTACTGTTGGTGTGGTGCAAATTATTCACTTGCTCAGTGCTCTGCCCAAAGACAGTATAAAATCTGCAAGCAGTGCACATCAGTTTTACCAAATCCATTTTGTTGCCTGTGCTAAGTATCTTTTTTCTTTTTTTTTTAAAAAAAGGAAGTTTCAAATGGAAGGGAAATGAATTGAAGTCAGCAGTTCACAGTAATACAAAAATCAATTTCCACCGCATGATTGCATGTGTTATTCTGGCACTGCTTATCATGTATTACAAAATTTGCAATAAAAATTGTGAGTAGGTAAATGAAAAATTGATACAGCACCTGATATATATCATAAAGTTTAGGTTTATTTTTTCAAGATTATTTTCTGTGAATGCAGTCAGTGATATTTCTCAGCTCATCAGACAAACTGAACATCTGCTTTTTGAAGTGTAAAGACAACTGCAGGGACTGAGGAATATTTTGCTGACAACCCTTTTCTATAATATATCTTGGACATAATGTTTAAACAACACTGAAATATAGCATACTGTGTAGATCACCACTTGATTTACACAGCATTGTACATTACACAGAGGTGTTAGATTTTAAAAGGCTAACAAAATATAAACAGGTTTAACGTATTTAGGATGTAAATAGAATTACTTCACATGAGCAATTTAGTTATATATTTTTCTATCTATCCTGTTAGACTGAGAATTTGATACTCAGTATAAAATAGTGTTCATTTAACATTTAGAATCCAATTCCTCCTCTCCTGAACTCAAGTTAAAGTTCTTGCTGTCATCAAAGACATAAGATCAGTTTGAAATTCAGAACTTGGACAGTCAGTTACAGCTGATGAATAAATGTGACAATTCAAAATTTTGTTTCCTACTTCTTCCCCTTCTACATTTTTTATGACTGAATTTATTTGTCCTTTTTCTTTCTATTTGATTACATCTAACCACTGGGCTTCCCAATATGGTAAAAAAAAAGAAATAAAATAAAAACCTCAAACTACTTTCAAATTGTTTCCACCATAATCTTTATAGATCATTTTTTTTCCCAAATCCCCTGTCACACATTAAAAGGCAGTGTCAATAAGTGTCTAACCAGCACTATTCACCACTGTTACAAACTCTAAAAGTTCCATAAAGTGTGTTGTAATTCAAGTATTTAGTTTTCAATGTAAGATATACATGTAAAATATTTTATTGTTACCATAAGAAAATTCTTTTACAGTTCCTTGGAAAGAATTTTATTCCAGCTTTACGCACACAAATGCAGAAAAAAATCAGCTTAATTATGCCTGATTTGCAGTGTGCAATAGCTGGACCTAGATCTATTCCTAGCATGGGAGAGAAAGACAAAACAAAAACCCACCCTGCTAAATGCGCGCTGAAGATACCAAATGTGAGTTTATGTAATTAATTCAATTTGCCTGACTTTTAAACTAAGCATAATCTATTGTATAACTAACGTATACCATTGTCTAAGTATAGTAATGTTTATGAAAAACCATAATATACCACAATAAACAGGTAACAAATACCATAACTTCACTTTGATCAAAGCCATCCCCATAGAAGGTTTTACCGTCAGCAGTATGAGTACCCAGCAAATGATGACTTATGTGCTTTGACCGAGGCAGGGAAGAGAAACTTCTGCACACAAGGACAGCCACTGCCCGTTCTCTTTTATTGTCAGAACCATAGTTAAACTGTCTTCAATATTTTATAGTATTTCTACTTTATAAGCAGGAAACAATAGCATTTGTAACATACATTGCAGCACAGTCCCCATTCCCTAGGGTGTCTGACTTCATTCACTTTTTGTCAGTCAGTATGAAAAAATTGAGCCAAACCCCCAAACATATAAATAATGTCTGCCACAGAGGCCCATTTTCTTTTTCATCCACAACCATGGGCAGACATACATGCTAGAAAGCTCTGGTAAAGGCCTTTAATTACTACTAGTATTCTGTGCTCCTTTGGAGTATGGTGGTGTCTAGGATTTTTAGATCAAGAGAAATCATAACAGAAATGTGCAGTAGAGATTATAAAGAAATATTTGACTTGAAGTTACCTCGTTGTATGCACTAAGAAAACAGAACTTCTTCCTGGATTTTAATCTAGCTTTAATAATTTTGATTAATTTGCCATTGATGGTTTTTGAAAGTGGGTGTTATTCCCTCTTAAGCTATACTTTTCTTCCATTAAAATAATGCTTTACAGAACATGATGATTATAAGGTCTGTCTTTATGCCTGAATGTCTTGCTTTAGCAGTACATCTGAGGCAATTATTGTCTAAAGTCATAATAATCTAAAAGGACCTTTTCTATTTCAGGCATCTCATCTAGTTTTATTTCATTTAGTCATTATGTCTGCCATTCCTGGAGGATGCAAGCTCCTATAAAATTGGCAGCTCCAATGCCAATTTTATACAAAGCTTTCTTTTCTCTCTCGCTTCTGCTGTAACTGAATGAGGTTTTGATGAGAAAAGTATTTCCACTAATACTGCCTATCAGAAAGCTTGATGTACATAATAGAATTACTTGAATTACTATTGCAGGACTTAAATTTTATATGGCTGAGGACCATTTTCATTTCAGTCTTTCAACAGTTGGGTTGTCGTGTTTTTTTTAACCAAAAACAATAACCTCCCTATCTAGATAGTACTACAGGACAGCTTAAGCTCTATTTTTGCAGAATATGTAAATATATAGCTTGGATGCTTGCCAGCAAATGAAGCATACTACAGTGTTAAAGCTTACTGGAGTCATTTGATAGACTTTTATGACTGCAGTGGGTTTTCAAGCAGGATGTGAATGCTTTCTTTAGCCTTCAGCTGAACAAGTGTAATAGCTTCTTTGCCTTCCTGACTCCATTTTCTTTTTGATCCTGTGTCCTTCCCCTGCCCACCCACCCATCCACTGACATCTGTAATTAAAAGAATTAGATATATACAAAATTTTCTGCCTGAAAGGCTTACATCGCTATTTCTGAATGTGATTTGTAGTCTATTTCTATACTGGGGAGAGTGAGAAAAGTTTAGGAACCAAAGAAAGATCCTTCCAGAGGATTCATTAGGATTTCAGTGGAATATTGGACAAGATACACCTTAGATTTATTTGTAGCTTGGCTTTCTTTCACAAGACATGTTGGAAATATGCCTTACTGAAAACAACAAAGTATTTTGCCTTTTTTCAATATTCATTCTTCATTAGAGAATCCCTTCATTCAAGGATAAAAGGGAACTGCTTGAAACAGCTGAATTTAGTTTATAGCATCATGTTGCTTATGTCTGTTGCCTGTCTCAGGCTAGGAACTGAACACATTCATCCTTTAAATCTATGGGCAAGTTTGAGGCTTTCGACTTCCAGAACAACATTGGTGTGTCACAAATCCACAGAACTTCTACACTGATACACAAAACGCAAGTCAATAAAGTGCTCGACAGCACCTGCAGTTTACTGAAAATCAGCTACATTTTTGGTCCTGTAGGCAATCCTTTGTGCAAGGGTGAACTTCAAGTGATTTCCTGCTAAAAGCCAATCTACATCAATGTCTCTGTACTACAATTGAAATATTTTCTTTTTACTACAGATGACACTCTGAAATTCTGATTATCCTCTTGGTTGTCTTGCCATTTTAAAATGGGACAACAATGGTAATGTGGAAAGTTTCCATTACTTAAATGCAAATGGTTAACCAAGGCTAGAACCAGGACTTTTTTACTTTTAAACCTCAGCCTATTAAAAATGTATTTATTCCCCAGATATAGTTTTGTCCAATTTTTTCCAGTGTGAACTCCCTAATGGGATATATGATGAGGTGGTATTTCAGACAGGTGGAGACTACTGATGAGATCTTTAAGGCTATGCACTTTACACTGATTATGCAGGTTTGGTATAATTTTTGTCAACAGTGTTTAGTTTATTAAAAAAAATATTTATGAATTAAAAAATATAAAATAATTTCTATCAAAATTTTGTAACATCAAAAGAACAAGAAAAATTAATTTGGGAAAGAAAAACTCATCAATTTAAAATTATATCAACGCAGAAAAAATAGTTTCATATTAATTTTTATTTTATTTATATCTTACAGGGATTGTTCCTCTAAATTATTTTAATACTCATAGTAACACATATACAGGAGGAAAAAGAACCCCTCAGGTCATGTACCTTCTGGTACAAGTTATCTAAGCTATTTTGATAATCAAACCTTTTTAATGTAGAAACTTTAAAAGAACTTTCAAAAATTAAATTGTTTCATGCTTCATTCTATGATTTTTACCTGAAAACTAGCAGTAGGTGTCAGCATTTTTGTTTTGGTGTACATCTACAAATTCTGTGATGATAGCATGCAGCTGGGAAAGACATCGTTTCATAGAGAAAGTGTAAACCAAGAGTATTTTACAATTTTCCAGATGGAAGAATATATTTGAAGCCAAGTAAATGTACTCATTGATGCTCAGTATGAATGACAGTCTCAAAATCAAAATTAAAATAATATGGCTTTTATATAACATTGACTGTATGAGAGGAAAAAGCAAATTCTGACTGAAGGAAGCTCAAAAAAGAGGAGGACAGAGACACTGTCTTGGCTGTCCAACAAGATAAGGGATTCTTGCTCTGCACAGGTGCTGGAGGTGCAAAATCCTAGTCCTACAAGTGTCAATGAGGGAAAAATTCTCACTGAATTCAATGGAATTAAGATTTAATCCAATGATTTCCTGCCCTGTGATGTCTTAAATATGATGATGTATTGGAACAGAAAACTGTTCCTAAGAAAAGCTAGGCTAAAATAATCAATTGAAAAATCATATCCAGAATATGCTCATGTCTTGCATTTTATCTCCAGAGATGTTGAATATAAAAGCAGAGGAAAAAAGTGCAAGCTAGAAGGAAATTCTTTCAATATTCAGCTATGTTGTTTCTTCAAAATTTCCAAAGCTTTAAACCATGAAGGAGAGAGGAAGAATGTAGCTAAGCTGTACCTTTATAGGCTAAATCAACCCAAATCAAAATGCTTTGTTGAAATCAAGATTATTGGGTTGGGTTGGTTTTTTTTTTTGGTGCAACAGTGTGACACCAATCTGCCACTAGCTCAGATGTCCACAGGCTTGGTCTTCACTTAGGGCATGCTGACAAACTGTGGCTTTCTTCCAAAGTAATGGTAGGCTGGTCAAATACCTTTGCATTTGTTGGTAAAATAGGCACATGAACTAACATAAACCAGTAACAGCACAACACAAATTAAGTGGTTTGCTGCTCAGTGTCAAGTGGAACAAAGCATTTCAGAAAAAAAGGATATATTTTTTTCGGTGGTTTTCATAGGGAAAAGAAAATGCTAATTAAAAACTCAGGGGATAACATTTCAGCATTATAGCACCAAGGTTTCTTGAATTTTCTATTTTGTTGAAGATATGGATTTTTTGACCAATGGAGGAGTGGAAAACCTCCTAACATAGAAGTATTTCCAGTGAAATGGAAATGTTTAATTATCTCTTCACAAAACCCCCCATTTTACTTATGTTTAATATATTCTTCAAGATTTACTTTTTATCCCAGTCAAATATGACTGGACCACACTGAGGAACTTTTTTTTTCCTGTCAGGTATTCCTGGTCAGAAGGGAGGCACGGCGCTAACCTAAACAGAAATGAAGTTGATGTGAAACTCCTGAAGAGGATTGTCCATATCTGATTGGCTTAAATTGCTTTCAAGAAAGCAGCTTTAGTTGTTTAGTGTTTATATTTTTTGCAGAGATCTCCTTCTAATCTAAACATGACACTAATCTCCAATGTCCTTCTCATCTCCTTTGTGATAGAAACAAGACTAAGGGAAGCTATCGCTTTTGAATTTGAAATTAGTTTATTTTTGAAGTTGACTAATTTTTTGAAGGAACTATACTTTACTTCACTGAAATTTTACTACCCTGTAGAAATTTCATCTTCATAGAAGATAATATGCCCTATTATAGGGCCTATGCCCTATTAAGCTATCAAAATCCAAAGTAATAATCCTGAAGCACATTTAATTGATTGCCCACAGTTGAAAATATTTTCAGTTTGTATATAAATTATACACAATCTTTATAATTACATTAATACAATATATAGATTGACATCTATATGCATATTTGAGTGTGCATATAGTTTTAAGTATTAAATAAAAGCGAAAAGCCCCAAGAGTTCCCTTTTCCCAACTACCACTGGTAATACACAACTTTAGACAAAAAAAGGATGCCTAGTATTGTAGTTGAGGAAGCAGAGTAAATTAGTATAGATACACTGGGAGAGAAAGGGCATTTAGCCATTGTACTTCAGAACAATAATACAGGTAAATATAATTAAAACGAGACTATTATTAAAATATGGCTTACAGAACCTGTATCAGTTCTTAACACTATACAGATTCCAAAACACACAGGTGCAGAATTCACTTTCTGAAGAACATTACCCCTAAAAGTCTTGCAGAACCCTTTACAATTCTTGCCATTTGTTTGCCTATGTGAAATAGAATCAAGATGCATTTTCTGTTGCTTTATCTAAGCTTAGTTTTATGCATTATTATTGATGTAAGTCATTAAAAATGCATATAATGAATACATTAATAATGACACAATATTTCATCTTCTTATTGCAACAGGCAGTGAAAGACACATTCGTCCTTTTTATTTCATTTCTAATGAATAAAAAATACTACTCCAATATATTGCATTTTGATTAATAAAGATGTAGAATGATGTCACATATATGAAATCTATATTTTACTATTTAATCACATAAAATAAACTAATCTAGAATATGGATGTTCTTGTATTGTATTATACAGATATTACCAGGGTAGCTAAAAAGATTTAGAAAAACCAGTATTGCTAATTTGGACATAACCATTAAACACTATGGCTTCATTACTATGGTTTAAAAGCCAGACAATAGCCAGGATTCATCATATTGATTAGGAAGAAAGAGTCTTTTCTCTGCTTTTTTATTAACACAATGGTGTTTGGTCAAACAGCACTTGCTTTTGAAGTAAAATACATCAAATTGCTCTCTGTATAGAGGAAGATAATATCTGGCCGTTAAAGTAAAAGAGACAAAAAGAACATAAGGAGAGAAAGTGTAACACAGCAGAGAGAAAGGACATAGATCAGGCCAAGGAGAACATCAAAGCAGGAGGAGAACAAGAGGAAAGGGGAAAAAAAGGAGAAAGCAAGAGAGAAAACACCAACGTAAAACGCATATTTTGAAGACTACCTCCACAGACCAGAGAACTAGAAATATGTTTTTATATTTAAAAGGTCAGATTAGTTTTGTCATCATGCTAAGAACTCAGAAAGCATAACTCAAAAACTGAGACGCTAGAGACCTGGTTTGCATATCACCTCTACTCTTTGACTGACATACTCCAAAAAGATTTTTAAAGAAGTCAAGAAGCAGCTCTGTCTGTGTGGCAGATAGGCCTTTTTTTCTTGCACAGCACAGAAAAGCAGCAGCCTATTTTACAAACATGTCATTTGTGAGAGGTAGAGTTGAACTGCGTAATCAGCTCATCAAGATCACTGGAATGCTAATTAAAACCTGAAAACCAAGCATGCATTCCTTACACTACTGTAGAAATTGATCCACCTGCTGACAGAAAGCATTCTTCCCGAAATGTATTTCATGTCTCATACTGGAATTAGGTCAGAAATTGCTTCAACTCTTTTCCCACAGTATAATCTGACCCTTCACCAATATTCTCAAACAAATCACACTACCTGTCAGGTTAGAGGGGAGGTAATGACAGGTGTATGGAGTAATCTATTCAGTCTGAATATGCAGCAGTGAGAAACTCTGTTTTACTGTTATTTTTACAAGTAAAACAAAGCTTGCATATGCTTGAAGCTGTATGCAGGCGCTTCAGTGGCCTTTCAGAAGGAGGGCAACTGTGCTGCCAGGGTGCTTTCTCTGTTTATTGTAAAACACTAAGCAGCTTAGGCTAAATTAAATTGAACAAATGAAATCAACATTGCAGACAGCTATGGAGGTTTTCTCTTCTTCTGTTTTTACAACATATGTGGATATTAAAAATCAAAATATTTTTGTACATGCATTCCTCCAGTCAAATATCTGCATAGAGTGCCATATCTCATGGCCACCACTAGCCAATCTGGCCAAGTACAGCTAGGCATGGCCAATTTATCCAGTAGTTTTGTAAGTGTTGTCCTAGGGACATCTTAGGTCTTTACAGTATGAAGTTTTTTGCCTTTTTGATTTGGTGGTTTTTTTTTTTTTTGGTTTTTTTTTAATGGAGGACAGGAATGGGGAGAATCATAAAGCAAATATTAGGTAGAGTAAACATTTATCAACTTATTTTTTTGCAGAATAGCATAAATAACTTATTCAGAAGAGAGCAAAAAAAAAAGGGGGGGGGGGGAGGGGGCACAGAGAGAGAGAGAGCAGAGGAAAAGGTGGAGATGAACCTATAACAGAAATATTTTCAAGACTTCCAGAATGTTTAATAAGAGCATGTTGCAATTTACATCGACACATGGAAAATTCAATACAGTTTACACCTCCCAGAATTCTGGAGCTGCCAGCTCAGAAGGAATGGAGAACATAAATAATGTATTTCCTGTTATTCTTGGTCTGCAGCTGATCTCCTACTGAGCACAGAGAAAGTTTTAGATCCTTGGGAGACAGATGGTGCTGTCTAGCATGTTTGACTGATTGAATGAGCAGAAAATGAAAGGCATAAAAGACAGAAT
Organism: Falco naumanni; assembly: GCF_017639655.2. NCBI lineage: Eukaryota > Metazoa > Chordata > Aves > Falconiformes > Falconidae > Falco > Falco naumanni. The sequence goes on along the minus strand of NC_054066.1, from coordinate 13,983,004 downwards.
GAGAATCTAAACCTAAAGATGTAGTTTTCAGAAATAGTCAGATATTTTCTCCTATAAGAAAACTGGAAGGTTACAAAGCTGTGCAAGAAGGCACAATTAAGAATAATCTGTTCTAAAGAATCATATTATTTTAATATGAAATGTCTCATGTAGGTTGGATGGAAATCCCAGTTTTCTCTGCGGATAAACAGGTTCATGCTCTTGGTAATACGTACTTTGCATTTTGACATAAATGCCGGGAAGCTAATGACTGTAAAATATTTAGATCACATGAGATTGTGAACCTCAATCATGGTGCCATTTAGGATTCAGCTGCAGTTTTGGGAAACTGAAGTTCAACTGTTCTTCAGCACAACCTGCAGGGAATAAAGGTTTTCAAGTATTAGGTACGTCTTCTGCAGCATGAACTAAACTCGTGGGTTCGTCCGCTCATTTCAGAGAGCTAGTCAGACTGGAATTGGTAAGCTCCATTCCTATTCTCCAGCAAGCAGGCCAGCTGAAGGAAAAGCCACTCCTCCAGCTGCTTTCTCATTCCTCTGCAGACCATTTCATCTTCTCTATAAGCAAAATAAATGTCTTAAGACAGAAGTATACAGTAAAAGGGCATACATCTGATTTTTCATAATTATGAAGACCGACCACCATCTGACAGTCATGATAGCATCCAGATGCAAACAACAGGGCTGAATACATGCCTTTTCTCACCAGCTTCCTTAATTTGAAGTGGTAAGGTGGTTAGAGATTAATGCTGAATTATGATTCTATCAATCATCATTCATAAAATGTAAAAGCCAAAAGGCACACAGATGAACTTCCCGTAAGGATGTTTGGAAATGATGCTCCTTTCTCAAAAGAATTCCCTTTCTGACCATCTCATGACTTCTCTAACATGCCAAGTGGGAATCCTTTTTATCCCTATCCTTAAAGAAACCTTTATCCCTAGTACAGACCAACACATCTCTTGGTCCTGACTCCCTGTCTGCGAGGGCAGCAGCCTGCTTTGCAAATCAACTGGCACATTTGGGAAAGGGTTGTTGTGCCAAGAACCTGAACAGAGCCTGTGTCAGCACTTCATGTGTCAGAAAAGCTTTAGGCAGGGTGGGGAGTGTCCCTTTACCCTTTTTCTCAGCCTGTTAAGCAGGCTGGCATAGCCTGAGACAAAGATGATAATGGTGACGTTTTGTAGGTCTCATCAGTAAACCCCTTTCAGATATGAGGCTTCAACAATAATTTCTTTACAGTATCCCCTCAACTAATAGGTTTCAAAGATAAACCAATTGTAGTTATGCCACTAACAACAGAAGTTCCAGCAAACTCATCCAACCTCTATGTAACAGTGGATATGGCAGAAACCCCTCATAACATGTTCCAGCTTGAAAAGTAATTTCAAGAACTCAGGGAAGTGAGACAGAAAACTGCGGCTTCTATTCAGCCCTGAATAGAGCTAAAATGTATAAATTCCCATTCATGAAAGAAATACAGGGAGGAGAATCTCACTCTACCACAGATGATGAATCCTGGGCAGATAACCTTCAAAAGATGCACACATTGCTATCACAGTGAGAAAATTCCAAAGGAACGCAATTTCACACTCTTTATAGACCACTGTAATCAACCAGAAAATGAATTAGCATAGGCCAGAGGACAAGGTACTATCAAACAGGGTCTTGATCCAGTGAAGCACTTAATCTTATGTTTAAAATTAAGCACCTGAATTGTCCCATTAAGTCACATATATGTGCAAATCAAAATTGACCTAGCACTAAAAATAACTGAAATAATTTCTTGGAAGTTATCTACTTATTGTATTCAGTATTTTGTTCTATTCACAGGTTGTCCGTGACAATACTCTATTTTTCAAGCTCTTCTAAATTATTTAGCATCATGCATGCATATTTCTGTCACTAGTGTTTTGGCTGAATCCCACTCAGAGCTCATGAAGTTCAAAGTTGTTATGACAATGTTGTTCCATCATACATTATTTACAAATAGTGAGACATACTTTCTTTTCAATGACAGGTAGAGTATAGATTTTAGAATAAAGTTTGTTTCACATACATTAGCAAGTTCAAAGTTCTCTAATACGTATCTGTAATTTTCTTTTTATGCCAAAAAAAAAAAAAAAAAGATCCCTTACTCATCATACATTATTATCAAAAGCAGCATAAATGCAATCAAAGCATAATACTTTTCTTTTATCTGGACAGCTAGTCAGATGTACTTATTTATTTCAAATAATATTCATAATTCTGTACATATGCTGTTGGTTAATGTACCAAAAATGAAACATGTCATTATGAAAATAAATGCTCTTTAATCAGCAAGACAGTTCCAAAATAACAAAATGAGAAAAAAATATCCACAACTGAGCATGAAATAAAACTTAAGAGACCTGAGAACAAACTTTACATTTTCAATAAAGCTAGATAAAATGCCAGAAGTTTGAAATATGGATAGGAGGAAAAATAAGATTAGACAGTGCCAGGATTGGCTTGAGCATCATTGAGCTTTAATCAGTAATTTGTAACATCTGCAGAAGTAAGACAAATAACTTTCAGATAAAATAGTGTTATAGTACAAAGAGATCAACCTTCCACTGTATAGGGTTAGGTTAGGTCATTTGGATTCAGTCTAAGATGATTCCAATCTTCTGAACAGTTTAATTTTGCTGCTGCAAGGGACAGGGCTTTGACGAAGGGAAAGGTAAAATGAGAGCAGAAGTGACAGAAGGGATGGGAAGAGAAGCCCAGAAAAGCAGGACTGAGGTGGAGTGGGAAGGGAGGAGTGTTCTTGGCACTGATGCACCTGGCCAAGAATACCACCTACCAATAATACAGATGATTCAATATTACATTCCTGCATAAAATTCTGGCAGGACACCTTCTGGGAATGAATTACACCTGCAAAATTATGCAATAAAAATATCACCATTTGCATTCAAGTTCACTGTATATGTTGACCTGTTAGTTCTAATAATAGAATTTCCTATTAGATATATGTATTTAGTGTATGTACTAAAATGGTGAATACCAACATATATTTTCCCTATTTATTTTTCTATTACTTCATAATCACCCTCCAAAACTGCCATTTTAAAGGATACACAACTAAATGAGGTTGCAGGTTGCTGTTACCTTCTAAATTGAGGTTCAGAGCTTACACACATTTTAAATTAACTAAAACATTGACCTATGTTACCTTACCAGAAAAAATATGCCAAAAAAGATGTCTTGAATATACAGAGAAAGCCAAATCAGTTGCAGCTGTTGTAATCAATTTCCATTTGCAGTGGGATTACAAAACATTATTTAAGTGACTACAGTACACATCAATCTCAAGGATGGGAACTAAGGGTGTCTTTCAGCAGAGTACTCAAGGAAGTATTTCTCTTCATGCTTGCCAAGTTTGCTAAATGTGGACCTACATGTAAACTCTAATGGCGTTATCATTTCTCACTTCTCTGCAGTCTCACACTCCTGTAGAAGGCAGTAAGAAAAAACACCCTTTTGGGTTAATCAAAATTGTATAAACCTGAATATAGCCATTCCCTTACAGGTTTGCTTTGCATACACTTGATCTAACTGAAAAGACTTTTGGACACAACCCCCACCCCCCCATCTTTTTATGAATTTTGTATTAATCCTTTTCTTCAAGTGATTCAACATTAAAGCCTTTTAGAACCATGAATATTAGAAAATATCTATATTTTTTAAAAAATAATGAGATTACTTTCCATTGTCTCCTCTAGGAAAGTTTCACCAGAGACTGTATTAAACTCTAATTTTAGAAAAAATATCTCTCTCTCCCTCCTTTTTTTTTTAGAGGCAATGGCACATTGTTGCATCCACACGCTTGTGTTACTGCTTTAAAAATTAATTAAAGACATATTTGCACGTTAACATTGTTTCTCCCTTCTCTGACATGAACCTGCAGTCCATTTCACCTTTAGCAAGTAAACGATGAAATAATTTTTCATTGCTGGCAATACTACCTTTAGCATATTACATCTCAGTGCTGCTGTTTGCAGATGGATGGAGTGACCAACAATGTTCGCTGTCTATTTTAGTGAAACTATCTGCTCCATTTTTATAGTGTTTGCCTGTCAGATTTTTTTCCTTTGCCTAATTCAGCACCCAGAGACTCAGAAAAGGAAACCTATGTCTGAATACTCTGAAGATTTCTAGATTTTTAAGCATTCATCCTTAAAATGTATTGGGTCAGCTTTCAATGACCCATCATTTTGGCAACCAAGGTCAAGTGGAGTCATTAAATTGCTTTCTCCAAACCGGAACACTTTGGCAGCCCACTTCAGACAGCCAATAATAAAAGAATTAGCATTATGTTGCCCACAAATAAGATTTTATTTGTTGTACTACACACTGCACACTTATAAACCTTATCTAAAAAATCGATATAGAAGAAAAATCTCAATTTACAGCAAAAGAAAACAGAATGCTCATCACCTAATAATTTAAAACGTATTTTACTACAAATACGTATTTAAATCTAACAGTAGTGCATATGCCCTCGCCCTGAACATGAGAAATAACCACTTTCAAATGTTCACAAAAAAGACCCCTCACCCCAAGTCCAGATCATTATCCATTTAAACTGAATGTCTGTAGTTGACAACAGAGCGTACTTACCAGAGTACATACGCTAACTTTTGCTATTTTCTTCAGAAGGATCAGAACTATATGCAACAGTGGCAACCTTTTTAGTCTAGGTCAAAATTGAATTCAGGGAAATCGTGGGTAGGGCAATCTCTCTTGCCCTTTCTTCACCATTTTGTAAATAACCATTAAAGATATGCTACCAATATCTACAATATTGTTACTAGTTAAGGATGAAGTAAGAACACTTCAAGGAAAGAGGTAAAATTCCTAAAATACAGCAGAGTCTGGATGCTCATCCCAATAGTTAGACCTGGATCTTGTCAATATTGCAATGCTGTTGATTGCTTTTATTCAATTTTTCTTAGCCAGACACAAAAATCTCCTTCAGCTATAAATCCTCATGCATTTTTCTGAATATCTGCTGTGGGCAATTTTTTTGAGGAGCTACACAAGTGACCATGGTACAAAACATGATTACAGGCTAATTGATAATAAGAATAAGAATAGCCACATTGCTAATTAGTATCTGCAGACTGGTCTCACTTCTAATCTGGCTTCTAGCTTAAATATATTTAAACCTTAGATCTATTCCTGACAGAATGACGTTAATTTGGAGGCTGACCATTGCAGAGACTTCATCTCTTCTCATGAACTTTAACCTGCTGTGAAAAAAAATGAGCACATTTGCTGACAGAATGGTTTCTGTGAAGGACTTTTGAGATGAACAAACAAATGAGGTTTTACTGGGGTGACCTGATTACAGAGAGGTGAGGAGAAATTTCATGGCTAGGATTTTAAAACATACTGAGTACTGAACATACTGAGTACTGAGCATGCTTTATCTCCTATTATTTTACCTATGTATAATGGAAGAAGAGTTGGGCCAGTGATGAGTTGTCTTGAAAAAATTGCATCCAAAGTGAAAAAATCTTTAAAAATAAAAGTCAGCAAAAAAATTCTCATTCAAAAGGTCAGATAAGTGGACCACTTACAAACACAGCAAGAGGTCTATAGACTGTTAAGCAAAAATCAAAACATGAATGGGAAATCTAAAGATTCAGAGAGGAGCCTGTGAGACCACTTTTACCACTGATTTTTGCTAATTAGACAATGGAATCAGAGTGGCAGCTTCAGAGAAATTGTTACATCCAGTAATAATGGATACCCAGAAAAAAGAAAAGGGGTAAGTAAGAAACCATTTACTGAACTCAACTCTGAATTTGCATCTGAACATGAAGAGGCTGAGAAATCTTCACTACAGCTCAGAACTGCAAGACAACAGAATGAGCTTGAAGGGCAGGTGAGGAGGGGCTTGAAAGTGTTTTAGGATTTTACCTGTCCTTACACTGTTAAGTTCTAAGACAGATACTTGCCACAAAGATTTCATGCTGAATTGTCTTGCAGAAACAGAAGAGAAAATAAAAAGACATGAATAAGCAGAACAACTGTTCAGCTAGTTACTGTCTGATGTCTTTTCTCTTTTCCTTTCTACAGTTTCAGTTTCATCTTTACAGCTGAAGGAAATTCAGCCACAAATTCTAGAAATCATTCATGCTTGAGTATATTGCTACGCTGACCATGTGATAATAGGTTTTTACTAATAGTTTTTGAAGTGTTGTTTTCCAGGGTTTGAAAACCAGACAGAAAAAGTCTTGATCCATAGGATCATGCTTTTTTAAAACAAAACAAAACAAAAAGATAGGGAATTTACATACAAAATTAAAATACAATATTTAAACTACAGAAGCCTACTGTCAGTAAAAGGGATAATAAATTCTAAGGTGATTACTAGATGCTTCTGATTAATTAAATACCCCAAAAGGGAGGGGAAAATAATCTCTACAATGGTACTGGAAATATTTGGAACATGCTAACAAAAAGTAATGGAAGGAAAGGAAAGGATCCAGTATTCCTATGTAGACTCACCAGTTTAGAGATAAAGAAAGGCTTTCCATTGGAACATGCTTATTTATTATAACAAAACGTGTTTCATCTGAAACTTTACTGTCAAGGTCTTGGGGTTTTGTTTTTACTAAAATTCAACAAATTTATTGGGCAAATATTCACAATCTGCTTGGACCACTATGAAAAATCAGTTGTACAGGCAAATTAGAGCAATGCAGAAGGACAACTGCTCAAAGACAGTGGGCAGAGAAATAGAAAAAAGATGTGCTTATTTCTTATTCAGCATTCTTAGCATTGATTTTCCTCATAAAATGTCTCCCTCTATGAATGCAAAAGGAACACAAGTAACATACAGTCTGGAGAAAGTACCTGTAGAAGAATATGTTGAATCACTATCTATAATTTATATCCTTCACTAAGTCAGCACAGAAAAAGATTATTTGAGTATTTTGAGAATTAATATCAGAAGATTTAACAAAATTTTTTCTGTACAAAAGTGTAAGTAAAATTTTGAATGGGTTTACATTCCTGTGTCATTGCTTTCCAGGGATTCTCAGACTACTTTGTAAACTAGGCTGAACTTCTCCATTCTTTTGTCAAAGGAAAAAAAAAAGGGGGGGACGGGGACGGGGACAAAAGAAAAAAGGAAAAAGGTAATGAAAAAACAAATGTAGTTTGATATTTTCAATTGCTGTCAAATTCTGATAGCATTTCTCATACCTAGTGTATTTAACAATTCAGATGTTTAAAAATATATTTCAAGACATTAAAAGTAATCGTTTATCATGTCAAAATAGGGGTGGGGAATTGGGGAGGGTACTATTTTTTCATTCTATTTTTTTTTTTTTATGGTTTAGCATAATTTTAGACTTTTTTTAAAAGAGGGTTTTTTTCAACGGAAAATAGAAGTATCAAAACAATTATCTGAATCTGCAAGCTGGTTGCTGAAAGGATGCTAAAAAATAAGAGAATCATGACATTCATTAGTAAAATTGCTAGTCAAATATTCTTGCGTGACTATGTCTTTGAAAGGAGTAAATACAGTTTTCTCAAATGAATACCATTTTCAAGTTATATTATTTTTGATCTCTGATTTATCCTTCTGTAAAGTTTTCATAATTTCATTGAAAATTATATCCTTTGATAAAATGCTTCAAAAGCTTCTAGCAACATTTGCACATTCTATTTAATTCTGATTTCTTCATTGCTATTTCAGTTGAGGTAAATTACATTTCTGCTGAATGGCACAGGCCTAATCTTTAAAATATTTAAGCTTTTTCAATAATTTTATGCTTAGAATGACATGAGAAATTATTAGAACATGTTGCCATAAGAAATCTCCTTCTGTATGAAGAAACAATAAGACAATGTAGATGTGTTTGTGCTTTGCTCCTGAACAGCATTTATATAAGTATTTAATACTATGTTGCAAAACCAAAGTGAGATTGAAAGCCCTACTGTTACGGCAATTGCCATGAAATCTTTCACTTTCTTCACTGAGAAAGTCTTATTAAACAAAAATACATGGCATGTAATGCAGTATCTTTATTTACCCTCTTGTTTGAATACGACTATGCAAAGCTAAAAATCTACTCCCGTTATGCACTGAAATAAATGCTTATCATGAAACCTGGAATACAAAACATGTCTAGTGACAGAAAACAGAAACTCAAATACCACCGTGTATTACTAACTAAAACACACTGAAATAGTCTCAGGACCTTGATTACAAAACAACATTATTTTGCTGTCTGTCGCACAAGAAACAATAAATCTTGACAGATTAATCCAGAAGCTTGACAAACACAGACTTTTAAAGTGAATGTTCACATTTTGGTGGTTTCCTAAGCATCCTACTTGCAGCTTCATCATATGGGAACATCAGAGGTAGTATGGCAACGTAGCAGAGCAGACCTATGTTTTGGGAAACAATCTACCATGAAATCCAGTTGTTAACAGATTTATTGTTATGCTGCTCTAAGTTTTATCAAAGAGCATGTAACATTTTTCCAATGTCAGTGTGTAGCACAAGAACATGGAAGAATATACTTAGCTTTGAAACCCCTTCTTTCCTTGCCCTTTTGTTGCACCAAGTACAGGCAAGCTGTTTATTTGAACCCAAAGCCCTCTGGACAGTCTGAGCTCAACAAACAGATATGATATATGGCTACTCACACTCCTCCTCATCTGTTGCTATGGCATTTTGCCTGCTTACAAGGTGATTGGACAATTTTGCTATGAAAGTCTGCACCAAAGATCAAAAGCTCTCCCGTGGCATAGTGCTGCCTCTACCATCTGTTTAGCATGATGTTTGACAGGTCCAGGGAAGAATGGATGAAAAGGCAATACCATGTCATGGTTTTACCTATTTTTCCTTACTAGCTGACATTTTGTCCCACCTTTATTCCACTTGCTACGTGGAAAAATGTGGAGAAAAAGCAAACTTCAAAACAGAAAAGAAATAACAATCAGTCTCCTTCAGGTTAGCCTTCAGTCTGTAACTGAAGAAACTCATAGTAGTCATTAAACAGAGACTAAGAGATATCACCATACAAGTAATAGGTGCAAGGACCCTACCAAAAATCTTGAGTTCCCAACAATATACGGTGCACAGGTACCCTGATCTTAGCACTACTAAATAATGTTAAAAGTCATGCAGAAAAAAAAAAAAAAATCATTTGGAACAGAAAGCAATAAGAAATCTTTCCAAAAGAAAAGTATTGGGGAAAAAGCAGAAAAGATTCAGCAGCAGCTTTTTAGATTCTCTAGGAGACAGGGTTGCAACATTCTTTAAAAGAATTTTTAGTGAGTTAAATGAATGGCAGCAGATTAAATTAAATGAGAATTTACTGAGAATGTGTCAGTCAACTCTAATTTTAGGCATGTGAGCAGTTGTAAAATGTTTGCTTTTTATCCATTGCTGTGGAAAGGTAGAAAGAAGGAGGAAGATATCACCCTTCATTAAAAGATGGAAACTGGGTTGACTAAATTGCAACAAGATTTGCAACATTCTAGTTTCTCTTTCTTGCTGGGTATGACAAAGACCCACAGATTTCTTTCTGTGTCTGACAGCTCTTTTCTCCTAGTTTTTCTGCTATGTTATAGACAAAGTAAGTATAAGCATCTGAATAATATCTCATTTGCCTTCATGTAACAACACTACAATGACATCCAATGCAATTTTGAAGGCCTGCAATAGCTGCTCTTTCTGAGTATACTCTAAACCACAACCCCAATAAAAATTTCCTATTTATCATCCCTGGCCCTTTCAGATTCCCAAATGTTCTCACTGTAGGGACTTAAATGAAGACCCAAATATTTTTCTCACCACAGGCAGTCACATCTTTCCACCTGTCTGTGTGAGAGAGTTATTTTACCGAAGGATATGCCTGCAAATCAGAGTACAGAGGCATTTCTTGGGTCTGGATGAGCTGTTATTGCAATGCAGCAGCTCCCAGCAATGTTTGAGAGAACAACTATTACGATGAAGCTAATATAGCTAGTCCTCCAAAGAACAGCCTCATTTCTAAATTATTTACACATGTTAATTTTTTCTCCCCATGCTGTTATGCATTTGAATTGGTTTGCTCTCACTTATACTAGTACACATCATGGCTGAGATTTTCAAAGCCAAGAATCCCTTAGGTGGCTTTGAAGATCTAAAATTAATCTTTTAGTTCATGCTTATTTATAGTGGATTTGCAAGGAGAGATGCTCTTTCATTCCAGCAGGCAGCTTATGCAAATTATTTTTCATTATCAGATGCCCATCCTTCAGTATTGTCATTAATTAGCAGACTAGATACTGTGAAAAATGCCTTAAGTTGGTAATTATCATAAGCAAAAATGAAGAAAGGTTTTCTTTGCTATAAGAAGTTGCAGGAATTAAATAATCAATACATTTACTGCAAACTATTTCTGGTGTCACAATGACTTATTTTATATTAATATAATAATGCAAGTAAATATTTATATTATATGATAATGAACATACAGTCCCCACAGTCCAGGATGAAATGGTTAGTGACCTGGTGCTCTACTTAATGTGCAAAAGTATATGGGGTCAGATGGGATCTACTCAAAGGTACTGAGGGAGCTGGTAGAGGAGTTCACCAAGCCACTCTCCGTCATTTATCAACAGTCCTGGCTAACTGGAGGTTAGCCAATGGGATGCCCATCTACAAGAAGGGCAGGAAGGAGTATCCAGGAAGCTACAGGCCTGTCAACCTGACCCTGGTGCTGAGTTAACAGTTGAACTTTATGATCTCAGAGGACTTCTCCAAGAAAAATGGTTCTATGAGTCTATAAACAGGAGATGTTATTATTTTTGCATTAAAAAGCTGTAGTGGACTTCATGTCAACTCAACGCTACCAAATGTTTGGTAACGTATATTGAAAAATGCAAGCAATGACCCAAATTGGGAAAAGAGTTCTTAAACATTGTTTCCAAGTGTTACAACATCAAAATCATAAGACTTCTTTAAAGGAAAGATCCTATTTTGGTTTTTTTTTCAGCAGGTCCAGGAACAAAGGAATGAGAAACTAGCTTGCAGTAAAAGTACAGCTGCTCAACACCACCTGAAAAGACCTTCTTAGTCTGGGATTGTCATTGGCAAAAATTGGTTTTCAGAATCAAATCTGGCAACACCTCCTTGAGCCGCATTGGCAACTTCTGTCCAATCCACTGACTCCCACTTCCAACTTTTTACAGTCTCCTCCAAGTGCCTTATCCACCTCTCAATTCTTCTGTTATTCACCACCTTAATAAATTGTACTCTCCTGTATTTTAACACTATGCTAGATATGATACTATATTAAAAATAGGTAAAATCAGGTCTCCTATATTGCTATCCTATGGATTAGGCTGACATAATTTACACTGGGATCAAATCTATGATTTTTTTCTCTCTTTTTACTTTAGGTTCAGCCATCATGTCCATCAAAATATAACTTTTTGTAGTACTGAAGTCATACTAAGGAGATGGAACATTTTCGTTCAACTTGAACATTTCATTTGTTTTCATATTGAGCCTGTGTTCCTTTTTTCCAGTCATTAAAAGTGGCATTGACAGATCCATTAAATATTATGTCTTGTGTATTTATGATTTCACTTGCTATTATTTTGCAGCAGAGATCATCCAGGCCTCCTGATTTCAGTACTGAACGTAAGTTTAATTTTGATCCCAATTTGGACAGAAAAAGTTCTATTATAATTCTCACGTGGTCTCTACTACTAGCCTCAAATACATCATTCAGCATCCTTATAAAAAACTGACTGATGTAATGCTGTAATACTTAGAACATACCTAAATTCTTCGTAAGTTCCAAACCAGCTTCAGTATATCCCTTCTGAGTAACCTTTCAGTGTTTTCCCCAGATACTGTCACCTGCTTCTTTACATTTGGTTAAGTAACAAAAATGGCTATTAATCACATAGCTCACAGTTCCCACAATACGAAGAGCAGAGGTGCAGAGAATATTTTAAACAGGTAAAAAGCTTAATCTTGTAACTTTCATTGCCATACAATACATTTGCTGATTCCAGCAAGGAAAGGTCTATTTCTTTGCTTTGTCACACAGTATTCATTTACATTAATTATAGAAGAAAGGAAAACCTCGTTACGGGCTGCAGCTGATGCAAGTGTCAGGTATCAGATTAGCAACTTCTCTGTGTTTGTGCAGTATTTATTAACTGACAGCCATCGGTTGTTACCTGATAGCTGGGATCTGAAGGCTAACCCATTCCTAAAATGAGGCAAGCTGCAAAGCAGCCTGCAGAATGTACATCCAGTGCCATATCCTCCATCACTGCCTTATTTCTCTTGGCTGAGGGAGACTATGAGCACTTCATCCTTTCTAAATAATTACTTCTATATCTGCTCCAATCTACGGCTTGTTTCTGAAGTTTTCTGTTTCTACTGCTGACATGCATCATTTAAGCTTGTTCCAGTCAGTGATCCTCTCTAGCCTTCCTACTTTGAAGCTTCAAATCTTGCTACTTCAACTCTGAAATTTTCTCACTTCATATTTTTCAGCAGTTAAGGTTTTCCTTTCATTGATTTTTATTGATAATCCAGAGTATGCATGATATTTTAACTGTGAAGTTTCATCTTGAATATCCCAAAGTGAAAATCAGAAGCTATCTCAGAAAAAAGGGTGGTATGAAAGTGAAAAGATTTAGTATATCATGAAACTGTCCATAGTTTAAGAGAGAAAAGGAAAAAAGAAAATTGGGAGACAATTGACTCAGAAATAAATGTTGACACTAAGGCCTATGGAAAATATTAACTTAAGAAATCAGATAGTGTTAAGCTTTTTGAGTAATTGGACCCTGTGTTTGCATGCTATAAATCTAGATTTGACTCTAGCCCCAAGAAAATAAAATACAGTTAAAGAAATATGCCAAGCTTATGATACAGTTTTAGTTGCTTATATTCACTGTAAGCGTACATGATTTTGGAAAGTAGGAATCACTACCACTTCCATACAAGGTCTCAACATTATGAAAATTAAAAGGAACAGCTCTTTTGTTAGAGAGCTCTTAGCAGGTGAATACCAAATTCAGTGGCAATATAATAACATAAATGGGTATTTTGTTAAAGCATTTAGTAAAAATAACAAATAAGACAGACAGGCATTGGTTAAGTGAAAAAAAAAAAAAGCAGTAAAATAATTAGGCCAAGTATCTCTGCTACATCAGACAGTATTTCCTTATTGTATTGCATTATCCCTGACAGATGGATATAAGATGACATACAAAAAAATAAGCCTAACTCAAAATGACAGTACAAAATTGATAATACAGTCAATACAGCTTCAGGGTACGTGAAATTATCTAAGTATATTAGTTAAATGTGAATCCACATATGGAAGTGTGTCATGGAGACAGGGAGAAAATGAGTGTGAATACTTTCGCGCTGATATACATGCCTGCATAAAGCAGACAAATTGAGAATTAAGTGGAATTCCAAAGAATCAAGAAGACGAAACACCACAGAGAAACAATTCACTTATGCCAACGTCAGCTAACACATACACGAGCAAATTGAAATAACAATGAAAAGACACACCATTACATTTCAGTTTCCTGAGGCAAGTAATGTGATTTAGAAATGCTCAAACTTTTTTCATTAATCTTGCTACAGAAAAAGAGAAAAAGTAAACATACTGTTTTATAGAGTTTTGTAGTTACAGTTAAACTCAGGGAAATTACTATATTCACTTACGCTTTGTCCCTGCACTTGAGTATCCACTCTCATTTTTGTACTAAGAATCAGATTTTCCCTTTTCCCTCCCTGCTGACTGCACTACTGACAGTAAAGGTTTTCCACCTCTTCAGGCACATGAGTGAAGTCTCAGTCATGTAATGATTCTTTACAGACTTCACTGATGTGGCAGCAACTGTAAAAAAACCCCCACACTGTGCATGAACAGGTGTGGATGCACCTCCATCTAACCCCTGCTGTCCCTAAGGAGGTGAGCCTCCAACTCTCATCACTCACAAATATTTGGCTGTTGCCCTTCTGTTTCAAAGAAAAGGCACCAGGCCAGCTGGAAGGCTCTCAGGGCTGGGATATAGCCTACTGGACTGGCAATAGGACACACACGTAGGTTGTATTTTGGATGGAGGTATTCTTCAACCCTCCCATTGGAACAGCAACACATTAATGTAATCCAGATATGTTGGAGCAAAGAGCAGGAGCATGGCGCTCTGTATGTTAGTAATTGAACCTCAACTGAGAGAGTGAAATCCAGAGCTCTGGTCACTGAGCCAGGTCTAATTCTGTGTTTTACATTAAACTGCTACTGGGTCCTCTTATTCTGAAAAATTGCACTGAAAGTAAGACATATTCAAATGTCTGCATGGACTTTGTATTTGCTGTAAAAAAAAAGCTAAATGATCTTGCTCATGGCTATGGCTGTATCTCACTTCTCAAGTGGTGACATTTACAGAAATTGATAAACAATCACAGATAAGAAGAGACATCATAGTTTTTCCTGTAGGCAGTAACAACATTGTGCAGCAAGTCTAAATTAACTATTTTTTTTTTTTTTATTTTTTTAAGGTTTGTTTCCTTTACTAACACAAAGCACACTAATTTATTACACTAGAGCTGAAAAATCTGTTTGCGGTTGCCACAAACACTGCAGTGAAGACAGGAGAGGGACTACAAGGTCTGAGGAGGTTGCTAATCACAATGCTCCAGGCAGCAAGTAAAGGAGGAGGTAGATCAGCCCATTACAGACCATTTAGTGCTAAACAAAATCCAACAATAGAAACTATACTTCAGAGAACAAATACCAACTGTCGGGGATGATGGGCTGGATGAAGCAACAGACTTTCCTTCTATCTATAAATTTGGTGATAAGGACAAGGGGAAAAAAGCTAGGAGCAATGCTTAAGTACTGTGTGGCTCATTCATGAAACTGGATTCCTGCGATAGGTACGTTAAAAGATACACTTTTTCTCCCTCTGATTGCCTCTGCTTTGGACAGACTGATACAGACTAGCTTCAGGAAGTAAATGTGCAACTTAATATTGATGAATCAATTACTAACTCAGAGCTACATTGTAGCAGAAAAGTTGGAACAAAATTCCCTTTCCCAAACAAAAATGTACATACCCAATGCTATTTCACAGTTCAGCAACACTTGAAACACTTTGCTTATTTTGGAAAATCCTTAAAATCTGCCCTGAAATTGATTTTTTCATGAACCAATACAACGGATGTAATAAATATTTGCATATTTATGGTCCAATTAGTGAACTATACTCCCGAAACATGAAAAAGCCATTGTTAAAGTGATATTTGCTGGTTGAGAAACTTACCTTTGTTAAAACCAGTAGACCAGTGAAGTGGATGATCTAGCAATAAAAAAAAATTACAGAAGTCCCATCTACCTTAGATGAACATTTGGCATTGATCTTAGAGAATATGAAGAACATAAAAAGTTATTTCAGCTTTCTCCCTTTTCTGCTTTCTTCAGCACAAATTATTCCATTTTGAAGACTCTACCATGTAAAATGACATTTCCATGCGAAGATAAACAAAACTCAAATGAATATAAATGTTGTTGCACATCACTTTTGTTGTTGCAGGCACTAAAATAATAATGTTTAAGTACAGGTAACAGCAAACTGCTAATTTACCAGAAAAAAAACCAACACATATAGTCAGGCAGGGGCAATGAAAAGACTATAGAGAATAATACTCTGAAAAGATGCACTATTGATGCCATTAATACATACTATTATGTCACACTTGTCATTACAAAGAAGTCTCAAAGCCATATGTACTAAACAGATGTTTGATACATAGTTTTCAAAAAGCCAGTTCAGTAAGAATTGACTCTTTGTTCTTAGGAAACCAAAACAAAGCAATCTATAACCAAGGGCTGGTTTGCCAGAGGGTGACTTCTGCCTGTTTAAGAGCCTGGCAGACAAAGTCCCTTGGGAGATAGTTCTGAAGGGCCAAGGGGTCCAGGAAGGCTGGACATTCTTCAAGAAGGCAGTCTTAAAGGCACAGCAGCAGGCTGTCCCCATGTCCCAAAAGATGAGCCAGTAGGGAAGATGACTAGATTGGCTGAACAGAGAGCTTGGGCTGGAACTCAGGTACAAGAGGAGAGTTTACCATCTTTGAAAAAAGGGGCAAGGAACCCTGGGGGACTACAAGGGTGTCATGAGGTTATGCAGGGCAAAGATTAGAGAGGCAAAAGCCCAGCTAGAACTTAGGCTGGCCACTGCCATAAAAAATCAGAAAAAGTTTTCACAAAGTCATTAGAAACAAAAGGAAGGCCCATTTTTAAAGTTTGTTCCTTACACCCATTACAAACTATACCTAAATTTAGTCAAATTGGCAAATCTTTGCCTTTTGTTTGTGTGGAGGGATAGAGTACAGAAAGTATTAATTCATGGTCAAGAATACATATTTCATTTTGAAGAACAGAGGCATGTGGAAAAGTGGTGTGTCAGTATTTTAAACTGGTTTTGTAAAAGGATCTGATACAATGCCTGTGAAATCTTTCTATTTGTGTTCAACAAGGAATGGCTTCAGGTATTTTAAGTCTGTGTATGCAGACTGCCATAGCTATTGTATCATGAGGAACAACATCTGCGTGCTAATTATTATATATTAGCATTGAAAAAGAGTGAAAAGCACACATAAGGAGCTCCATGAATTTGTTATAAACCCCATTACTAAATGTTATTTAGCATTTGCTCCTGAGGCTTAGAGTTAGACTAAATTAATAGTATTACAGTTTCTATTCAACAAATTCCCTTAAAGTATTACATAAAAGATTAAAACACACGGTATAGTAACAATTGGAATCACATATAATCACATGAAGAACAAGAATGTCTTTAATGTCCTTGTTTTATACCTTAAGACCCTACATTATAGCTCAAAGCATAGTCTGAACATCTTGTTATTTCTCAGGTTAGCATAAACATAGATGAAGAGCTAGCTACATGTGTGTGTAAATATAACCATTTGAGAATACTAAACATGTAAATACTAAGATAGGTCTGATACAGCATAAAAGTCCATGAGGTACAATATAATGCATTAAAGACAACTTTATTAACCATTGACTTCAGGTGTGTCACACTAGTTATCTTAGGATCATCCAGGAAATTTTTTAGAAAGGACTTTTCATGTAAGGGAGAAACATTTTTTGTATTGATTTTGTGTCCCTTGATGGTGGTATTCATGGGTTGCATACATGACTAGAGAATTTGTAAAGCTTCCAGAGCTTTTGGGGGGATAAGGAAAGATGATAACAATATCCAGGAATTAGACTCTGAAACGTTCAGGCAGTCTCAGTGAAGAGATGTCACTACTCAATTCCAAGTCAGTGATGCAGATGCTGCCTTGAGAGAACTTCTCAAATACACTTGCCAGAACTGTTAGAGACTCACAGGAAAGCCTCCTGATTCAGTCTGTCTCTCAATGTCTTGCTGCATGTCAGGGATATACCAGCAGACTCTTCTCGCTAGAATGCATTCTTTTCAAAGCATGCCCCCTGATGCATTTCCAGCTCCAAAGGTACATTAGCTTAATAAAGAAATACCCCCTGCCCTCCTCAGCATCAGTGTCAGGGTGCTGGTCTACCAGCCACTGCTCCCTCCAAACTAAACTGGGTTGCAAACTTCACCAGAATTACTCCAAGTGCCTTACAAGTAAAGAGTAGAGCATGTGAGCTAGAAAGAGCTAAAATAGAAGGCATTGCAATAGGAATATACATTGTAAGAAAACAATAATTTTAGAGAGATTTTGTACAGTAATGAAATAAAAGTGTCGTATCAATATATTTGCCCCAATTTAAATAGCTATCTGGGAGCTAGGATTCCATTGCCAGGCAAGACCATCATGAGGAAAACTGCTGTCACTAAAGGTGTTTGCAACCTGGGGACAAACGTATGCTTATACACCTACTTTCTCCCTCTGATATTTCAATCAAATGCAGACCTTTCCAATGACAATGCCCTTTTGAAGATCTTCTGTGATTTTTAGACTGTATTCTTACCAAGATCTGAAATTAGAGATTGTGTCACAGGGCTTGGGAAGGGCTGACATTCCTACGCAGAAATAAATCTGATCAGACCTACAGGGATCAAAGGGACACTACATGTACTGTTTAAAATGTAAGCAAAGTATTTACCCTTTCTCAAAAAAAGACTGAAGTGCTGCCACAATTTCAAGCATAATTTATGTGCATAAATTTTATTTCAGACTAATATGTATACCGACACTGAAAATCACAACGTAGTCTCCTGGACATGTATCAGTTGTGATTTCTTGATTCATTATCTGCTTTTTGTGAGACAAGCAGAATAGTAATCAAATGCATCTGAGCCTAACACACATTTGGAACGAGCTGTCTCCAGCTGCAGTTTTGGAGGATCCCATGACAGCTACTCTCCATTCTGCCTGTGCCCCTATCCAATTTCTCCCACTGTATCCAACACGTTAAACGTGTGAACTTTACACTTCATCTTGAAAGTACTTTCAGGTTTTGCCTCTTTCAGCTGAGTAAAAACTTTCTTTTACACCATGCATCATGCTTCACTGCATAAGATTGACTTTTTAATATCACTTTAAAAATATCTCAGTCTTTTAAATTCTGACTATACAGATGCATATCCTCCAGGTATAAACACATTGGTGATCCTAAATAAATGCGTGCCATCTTCCACTAGTAGGGGTTACATAAATTGACTTAAGCTCTGGGTAATACTGAGTGCCCAGTTCCTATAGAGCTGAAATATCATATGATCTGGCACATTACATACTATGAATTTAATTTTAGTCCAATTTAATTTTAAACTACTTGCCAGGGTAGTTGCAAAGTCATTCAGATTCTGCTCACCCCCAAGTAGACATCCACAATTGCGTCTGGGAAAATGAAATTCCTTTCTCTGATGGTGCTGATGCTTTCATTTTGCTCATTGATGGGGTTATTCTGGCCATAGTGTCATGCTTTGGCTTACATACCTTTCCTCTGGAAAATTTCATTTGTATTTTTCTCATGTTACTTAGGAAAGAGCTGTTAAACATGCATATTATTTAACCTTAATAACAATAAAATTGTTGGGAATATTTAAATTCATATTTCAGTCTCTAAAAAGCCAAAAGGAAGGTAACATTTTGTATGATAGAACAGGCTAGCTGATGTCAGGTGAGCTAAGAGGAATCAAACAACAACAACCCTGAGGTTATCACTAACCTTCAGATATCCTTATTTAGACATATACCAGATTTTAGGGGGAGGGGAAGTAATTTAGATCTCCAGAGTCCTACATTTAATTACTTTTTAATCCATTTCTACACCCAATGCCTCCGAGGGTGATTTCATCTTTAAATACATCTAATTGGATGTGTTTTAATTGAGAAAGCCTACAACATGCATAACAGAACTACCAGGAGTTAAAGTATGGGTTTAGATTTTAATGTGTTTATATTTAATTTAAAATTCAGTAAACAGGGTTTCACTCTCTGCTGGAGTAAATTGGTGAAACCCAATTAACTTCAAAGGGACTGTTCACAGTGTGTAGCATATGTGAGAGTCTTGGATGATTAGAGTCTAAGGACACCTGCAAAGCATCATTAAAATGTCAATGAAAAGAAAATATTTCATATTCCTTCTGCAACACCTCTGAAAAATTCAACTTGATAGTGGGAGGAGAGGGAAAATTGCTTTGCTGTTTCTTCATTTGATTGAATTGCTAATTTTGAATTAAATTATTAATTTTGAATTAAAATATTAAATTCTGATTAAAATACATATGTATTGGAGCAGAGGAAATAAAATGCATTTGATAAATTGCATCCCTTCATCTTGCTAATTCTATATGAAAACATTTCAGAAGTACTGGAAGCATTAAACATTCCAGGCCAAACTAAGCTTCTGCAATATGAATTTCAAATTTGTATTGAAAATTTGTCTGCATTTAAGCAGTTCATTAAATGGTGCATCAAACTTCTAACAACTGTATGCACATAAGTCCTTTCAATGTCACTCCACGGGAAAAAAGGGTTTTTAAGATGTGGGCCTGAATTGCTACTTGATTAATTAGATAAATCAGGTAGATATATTTTTTGCTCCTAATCAGAGACTTTTCTACCTTAGTCATTAGATTAGAAACTAGCTTTGGAATAATTTGAAAGAACTAAAACACATTACTGAAAAATTGTTAGTGGTGGTGATTTTGAAACAAAGTTTTAATGAATGAATATAGAAATATTTTAATCTACAATTTGCATATTGCAAATATACATTCAAATATAAATAATTTGAATTAAAATTAAAAATTATTCCTTAAACAGATGATCAATTGTTTTACCATTTTGCAACACAGTCTAATATTCAAAATGTCGCAAATGACATTTTCTGTCAACACAAATATTCAGCATTTATATTGGGCTTTATAATAACATCTTGTACAGAGAAATAGATATGAAGACATTAACTGGGTACAAATGTCTACTTTTGAGTGCAGAGGTGTGTGTCCTTCTGCTGCACAAAACTAGAAATTGTGTCCAGAAATGGGATTATTCATCTGCACACCTACCTCTTTTTTTCATTGTGAGATTCTCTAAAGAATTTACTTTGATGACATGTTTTTTATGCACTCTACAAATAAATATCTCCTGCCATTGGATTAAAAAAAGTACCAATCAGCACAACGTTGGCACTGTAGCTTTAGATGAAAAACCAAACAAAAACAAGGAAGCCTTTCCTCCTAGACCATTCACTAATCTGTGACTTTCCAACATGTGTATCTCCTTTCTCTCTCTCATGCAGTTTTCCATGGGAAAAGGATAAGAATCAAGTTAATAGCTGTTCTCTATACATGTATCAGTATTCTCTTTCAGTGAGGCACTAAAACACCTCCTAAAATTAAAACTAAATTATAATAAATACTAAATCAGTATTTCTTGTATATATTAACATTTCCCAGTAATAAAATTATCTTCCCTTGGATTTAAAGCAGTTTTCTAAATGGCAACGTAACAGCTGCTTTTCTATGAGGGACATGTAAATCTTTTTATTTAATTTCCTGATTATATTTGCTTTTCTGATTATATGCTCTGATTTCTCATTTATACACTTAGTTATACAACCAAGCTTGGAATAACCTTTAATTCCACAATCAACCTTTGCTGATGCCAATAAGCTTTGTAAAATGAGCTTTTATGTATAACTAGGAAGATCAATTATTGACAAATCTAAGATGCTTTATAACAAGTTTGAGAGAAACCGAGAAAGTAGACTATGCATACAGTACAACACAGAAACATGGTAGAGATTCTTGAGCCAGCCTTTATGTCTACACAGTGCATTCGAAAGGTAACAGCTACTTTAGTATGGTTTTGCTTATTTTTTATGGTGGTATTCTGCAGTATGTATAGAAAGGCTGAGAGAATTGTACAACCACTACAGAAAAGGCACTCAAAGTGTTTCTGATTCCATTTTATGCCCAGGAAAACAATATAAGCCTAATATGAAAATAGGTAAAGCATAAAGATACCACATAGCAACACACTGCCAATGCACAGTAATTGCTGTACTTTTCCCATGGGGAAATTATTTCCCAAAACTTGCAGTATTAGGATCTGTCTACTGCTCTGTCAATTCAAAGCATCTACCCCAGCTTTATTGTCTAGCATGAGTATACAGAAAATATCTAACCATGACAGCTTTGGATATTAGTGCTAAATGGTTTACTCCCTGAACAAGGGGTGCTAACACTGAGAACAACCATGCAAGCAACTTGAAAGAATATCCCTGTACATTAGGAGTTCATTCAGTAGTTCATTCTACTCAATTAGCAGCAAAAATTATAGTGTCTTGTTCAGAAAATAAGAGCCTCCCCAAGAGAAAATTAAGCTAAGTGGAGCTACATAGACGCTTGTAGTCTCCATTATCATATTTAAAATTAACACAAGTATTAAATATACACCATAATCTGCAGCACACATACCTTCAGCTGCTCTAAAGATGCTGTTTCATTAGAAATAGGCAGGTCCGATTACTGCAATCTGGCATGCTGGTTAACACAAAGGAACAGCAGAGGTAACCCTTACTCATTTCCCTGAAGGAGAATTATACATTGTAAAAATACCTGTGTCAGGCAAGAGGTGCAGTTGTTACACACTAGCTCTGAGTTCACTTTGAACTCCAAAGTAATGGCAAAAAGGTTGAGGAAATAACAAATAAAGGAAAAAAGAGGATCAAGGACCAATTACTGGTAGCAGCTTTGTGAAAAACATGGTTCAGCATAAATTCGTAATCTTAACTGAAGGAGAATTAGGATGAAAATTTCCCTGATAAGGATATCTCCAGCTAATCTAAGTACACCAACAAAAATAAAATGAGAAAAATTAGATGGAAGATCTAAAACGTTGCACAAGCTGCAATAGTAGTAAAATTCAAATGGTGGATTCTGTTGGAATGGATGTTTTTTTCCATCTATAAATATACTTGAAACCTTGCAGAGAAACAGAAGAATTTAAATAACTTGTCGTATTTGGGAAGTTAAACAGAGAACAGCTGATTATCTCCAGTTATCCTTTTGCTTCTATGCACACTTTTATGGCATGTTTTATGACATATTTATGACTTTATGACATAATGTAAAAATGGATGTGAGTCTATAGTATGTAACGCGTGGGAGTTGAATCTCTTCATATTCTCAGTGCGCTGCACAGACACACGATCACTCACACAGGCATCAAAATTCTAGACTTGTGCCCAGCGATGCTACGTCTTCTTGCTGGAAATATCTAATAAAAGTTTGAGCTATTCAGAGTAAATCTAGCCATGTGGTATGATATGGAAGCATACCATTGCCATATTTTTGAATAGTTGCAGTTGTGAATATTTTTCATGACGCTTTTCTTCTGCTAAATATCCTTCAATTCTCTGATTGGATTTGCTAGATTTTTGTGAATGTCACTGAATAAATCAGATCACCAGACCACAGTCTCTGAATTTCTGCTACAAAATTAGCTGCCAATAATGAGTAGCAGATACTGCTTTGTAGTAAAATAGACAGATGGTCAGTTAATCTTAGGCCTTGGCAAAACCCAAAAGAGAATATTACTAAATAATAAAATAAATGAACACATCAAATCCAGTCTGTCTTAGTTTGGAAATGAAAATCAAACTCTATTCATGTTATTCTTGTCCAAATATCATGAGTAAACTATACCAAATACAATTTACCAAGGAAGAATTCCCTCAAGCCAGAATTAAACTGTCCATATTGCTCCAGTAATTGCCAAGTAGGATTGATAAAAATACTGAAAATGGGGAGATACTTTAGAGAGAGTCCTCCTTTAAAATTTAAGGTTTCTCTAAGAATTTACTGAGATGCTATAAACTATAAAACTAGACTTAATTCCATTTCCAAGAACATAAAATAAACAATAATTTGTAAAATATGAAAAGAAAGTACTGATTTCATACATTTGTTTACATGAAATGAGTTTTCATTTACAGAAAAGTTGATTAAAAATATTGGAAAATATCAAAATGGAAAAAAAAGTTGTGAATACTCTGAAACTGAAGTGTGACCTTCCAGTGTTTTATGTCTTCTTTCTGATGTAAAATTGCAGATATCTATGTAAGCATACAACATGCTACTTCATATGAGTTTTTTATGGGATTAGCCTCTCAGATTTTTTTCTTTTAAATTAACAATTCTATTTGTGATTTTTTTCTTACTCAAAGCTGATGAAATAATAAAAACCTTGATGTGAATGCAGTTGTGTCAATACAATGTAGAAGATGCCTCCTTTGTATTGCAGAAGTAACAATTCCGAAATAACAATTTAGTTAAAAAGAGCTATGCACCTGCATTTCAGATATTATGTTCCTATTTGTAGGACTTACAAATGCATGCATAAGAATATATAAAAATAAATTCATAAAACAATAAAAAGCTAAGTGCAATCTCTACTTTTCTACTCCTCCCAGTCCTATCCTTTGATAATATCTCTGCTTAATAATATCCCCCCAAAAGCTGTTCACAGTGAAGTTATATTATATCCAACACACACATTTCCTTCACTAAGAAAGTTCGTAAAGACTCATAACAGATTCAACTCTTCTTAGATAAGAAGGTTGTGGTGAGATGCATCTACCACCTATCATTCTGCACAGCAAAGGAAATGGGTTATTTCTTTGTCTCTATGGGGGTTTTAATATTATTACAAACAACCAATACTTCCAATGCTTATGTTCAAAGCCAGAAATAAGATGATAAAACTGTATTTTCAATACCTTTAACAAACCCAAATAACCAAAAATAAAAGGAGGGAAATTGATGCAAATGGCATGAACAAAGAAGGAATCTCTTAAGGACAATCAGAAAGCAGGAAACATTATATATTGCAGAAAGCTTTTTACAAAAATTGGTCTTAGAGGAACTGGGACAGCTGAAAGCACAGTCAGGTAGACAAATTGAAATGAAAATAAAGAAAAAACCAACACACACATATACACAAAAAAAAACCCCAAACAAACACCAAAGCAACAAAACCCACAAAAAGACCCCATAGGAGGCCCTGTACAAAGCTGTTGAGGACGAAAAAAGCTGTAGCCTACCAATAGCACAGAAAAGTGACAAGAGGAAAAGTTACATATCAGTCAAGCATTTTTGGAACAATAGGCTATTTTTAAAATGGGAATTACCCCCAAAGCATAAGGATCATTCCATCTATGAGCCACGAAGAAACCTGACATCAGGAAGGAACCAAGACTTTAAGATAATAGACAATTCCATATTAACAACTGTAATTTCACATCTGCGTATCAAGTGTTTTTCTTGGTATCTTTGGAGTAAAGGTTTGAAGTTGAAACCTCTTGTAAGAAAAAAAGAAATGCCCTTGAACATTAATAGGGAAAAAAATTATGAATTGCATTGGTTAACTTAAGTGCTAGTGACACCAGAAGTAATGGAAACACCCTCAAATGATTATTGAAATATGCTGGAGAAATACTATTGCCAGATGGTATAAGTCATTGCTTAGGAAGTGAGACAGAAATGGGAAAATAAAATCCTGGCCAGTTTTTTTTAACAGCATATATAAAAAACTTGGTCAGGATGATAGAAGAAATCTGCTTTCCACAAGGATTTTGTTAGAAATGACACATCTTTCAAATTACACAACAGAGTGATGTGAAGAAAAAATGAAAGAGAAGAGAACAATTATGACAAAATGTGTGCAAAACTTATATCATCTTTAAACTCACTGGTGAGGCAGCTAGATTCTTAATTAGAATTCAATCATCACGGATTTTCCATCTGCTGTTGGGAGGTCTGTATTCCAGGTAGATTCAAAGGAGGAAAAAAAGCCCTAAATCCAAACCCAAGAACATATATTGTTCAATGTTGGTAGTACAGTACATTCTTCCTAGCTTAAAGGTATAAATTCATTATGCAGTCTAATCTGTCAAGAGATCATTAGATTTAAGCCAGCATCTGGTTTGAACCAAACCCATTGAACACAAGCAAGTGGAGTGAGGAGTCAGTCCTCAGGTTTGCTGTGGACCATCTTTTGATTGGTGAAAAAACCACCTAACCTCATCTGTAAAACCCTCTCCTCTGTTTCTGAACAACAGTGGATCTGGATACTGTAAACATAGCAGACTGCTAAAACATGGATAAAACCACACAGCATCAGCAACAAAATTTATTCTCGAAATTTTGATTGTTATGACTGGAAAAGGCCAGGCAAGTGCTAGGGAATCCTCTCACTTCTATTCCACTATTCTGACCATCCCTTTTTAGGAATAACAGCACATGACAGCTGTTCCAACACTTTAAGCCAAGAAGAGAAAATTAGGTAAGAACTAAGCATGAATGCAAAAAAAAGTTTTCAGTGTTTTCATAGGCAGCTAAGCAGAGGTTCCCAGTTTTGAAAAGTTTGCCTAGAATAGCAAATAAGAAATCTGTAAAAGGTGAAGGGAGAAGAGTACACTGGTTTGTCCTCCCATTTTTCAACATCTTCAGAAAACTGAGTGCTGATCAGCCCTGTAATATACAGTTAATAGAACTGGAGTAAAAACCAAGAAATAAATCTCATCAGTTATTGTCAGGTTATTATTTTATGGGCTGCATATTTTTTTCTGTTTTAATATGGGAAGGTTTATTATATCACTAGGACAGCGTGAAAATGTCCAGCACTTGAGACTGTTCTGTTAAAGATTTTTTTTTTTTTCCCCAGAAGGTTGTGTGACAATGCCATTCAAAAGACACAGCTGGCATCGTAGCTCTATACGTAAACATAGCAGTCAGACTTTCACAGCTTGTGCTTGTTTTTTTGTTTAATTTCTACTTCTTTGACTTTGTCTCATACCAGGAATATCAAACAGTTATCCCCTCACAAAACAAAACAGCAAAAATCCCTGCCTTGGAACAAAGGAAACAACAATATCCAAACCACATAAATAGATGTTTAGACAGGCTTCATTCTCATCCAGCTGTCTTAAAACAAGAAAAACATAATTGTAAACAAAGACATTGAAGAGAAAAAAAAAAAAAAAAAAAGTTGCTCCATCAACTGGGATGGGGCAACTGGAATGAAAATTTGCCCATTTAAGTGTTACATGTAGAAAGCTTAATCAAAGGGTCAGGGCACATGCTCAGAGGGGAACCCGATCCAGGGTCACCAGACTGTAAGTTGGGGTCCAAATCAAGCATAACACAGCATCCAACTCTTGATAATAATGACAAAAGGGAAAATATCTTTTCAGAGTTGAAGCCTTGTATCCAAAAGCTATTCTCCTATGTATCCAAAATTACAACTATTAATTTTGCTACAGGCTTGCAAGTACACCAGTAGAGCTGTCTGGAACAGAAATTAACTTTTTCTCCTCTATATTGGCCCACAGAAGACAGTATTGAACAAATGTCCCTTTGGCTCAAAATAGGTCTGAAAAAATGTCATTATTGGAGATTCTATGAACCTAACCTTCCAGCAGAGTAAGCTGACTGCCAGGCTTCTGGGAATAGCATGAAAGATATAGAAACATCTACCATTTTATGAATACTGGCTTAAAAAAAAAATCTGATAACTCCAGCTTTAGATATAAAGTGTTATTCTGTGAATAAAATGGATAATTTAAAAATATAGGTGACTTGCCATCTTCTTGGTTCTCAGCTGCATTGGAAAATTTTTTCCTTAAGCTGAAGTAGCAGTTAGATTGAAAATGTGAGAAATTCTGACATTCCATTCCATTGACATATAATTCATTGTCATACACAGACCATCAAATCAAGGCTGTGGTAAACTTTTGCAATACCTAGTAGAAGTCGTAAAGACCTAAACCAAAAGACTGCAATTTAAGGATGTAACTGAAATAACAAATGAATCCAAAAAGCTGTCAAGAAAATGATGAGCTTCACGTCAGCACAGAATACAATTTCTCAGCTACCTAAGAAGCAAAGTAAATTGCATTAATCTTGTTAAATTTATTGAAATGCTGAAACTTAAAACCTGACAGGGTATGCATAGCTGTTACCAAGTGTTACAATTGCTTAATGTATTTATGTTTCATGACAAATAAACCTTATTAGTATGTATTTCTAATAAATTTGATCCTGTTTAAAATTCAAATTGAATTTAACTAAAATGCACTTTATTTCTGTGTGATTCTCACAGTTAAAAAAAAATATCATTACAGGAGTTTGTCCCCTTTGACCAGAGTTTGAGTCAGAACTGCAATGGGTAAAATGATCTTGGCTTTGTCTCAGATCATTCTGAAGTTGAAACCAGGAAGAGAACAGCTGTCCAGATAAGAAACTCAAGAGCAGAGGAAGGAGTCTTTATCTATAAAGACCTGGATTGAAGTGTCACCCTTGACTTCAAACACGGAAATAGAGCATCTGACTATGAAAAAATTCTGAATCTAAGCTAATCCTACAGCAATCTGAATATTCAGAGAATGAACTCCTCAGCAGGCAGTAAACTAGAGTGTGATCTGACTTTCTTCCAGGACTGATGGAAGAAGAATGGAGCTTGTCAGAAGGGAGAGAAAAGTGACCAACCATCACTTTTCTCAAAGGTAGAATACCTTTTGAAATAGTACAATAGGAATAGCATTGGAAACACTCTGAGAGCAAGAAGGCTGGAACATATAGTCTCAGTAGTCACTTGGACAAGTGTTCCAGTCATATTTACCAGGAGATTTGTGTGTTGTTTTCTGAGTTTGAGGAAAAACATATACTGGCAAAGAGAACACTGGGTGTCAGTTTTCTACCTGAACTCACACACAAAAATTATAATCTCTGTCCTTTCCTACTATCAATGCAAACGTTAACACTGACAGGCTTTAAGCTGCTAAAATTCTTTAACTGTGTACACTCTTTCTTAAATTCTTCCCCTCTTGCTACATATTTAAAATTCAACCAAATGCAGCTATAATAGTGTGTTTATCATACAATGTTGCCATTCAGCCAGATTTGCATATCAAGCAAAAGAGGTGGAGCAGTTTAATCACTTGTTCTGGCATGCAAGAGATTAATGTTAATTGCAGTCTTCCAAGTACCATTTAGCTTTTTAGCCATTCTGGTGCTGATTACTTTGTAGCACTTTTGTGCAAGGACCTTGTTTTACATTTATTTACAGTATATGAAACCCTTTAAACATGTCTTGTGTGTTTTGAACCACAAGCCAAATGATACGTATGGAATGCATAAAACAAAGTTGGAATCTATTTACTGCTAAAATATATCAGTTAATGTATAGGCATATCTTATTTAAAGCCTCTGCACAGAACAATATGCAAGTCTAGAATTAACAAGCAGTTAATTAAAGTGCCAACGTACATCTAAGAGACAGAAGACTAACTATCTTAAATTAACACAAGATTTAGAAGCACTTCTTTGTCATTACCCTTCCAAAGCCTGAAGAGACAAGGAGATCTGCAAACTGAGTATACCAATCTCCCTTCCAAAGCAACTATTCTATCGGGGGGGTGGGGGGGGGGGGGGGGTGGGGGGGTGGGGGGGTGGGGGGTGGGGGGGAGTGGGGGGAATCAGACAAAACCAGTACTTTCAGCTCTGCCAAAAGCAGTACACAAATAATGTTCTGTCTGTTTAAACAGACACAGCAATATAAAACTAATTCAGAGTAGATTCATTTCAAAGCAGTGGCATTTCTACCTTTCATTTTCTAGGGAGTCAGAAACCATAATAATTAGCATGACAAAAGAAAACTGAAAAGCTATTCTCAGATGCTGATTTATAGTCAGCTATCATCAGCCAACCAGCAAAAAAAAAATTACTCCCCACCTATATTTGGACTCATACAGAAATGCTTACATTCTGATTGCAAAACTGAAATAATCTACATGCCCTAGCAACTAGAAGTGAGATGCTGTTAGCATGTTACAGGAAAAGAGTTGTATAGAACAAGCTACAGCTTTAAGGTTTAATGGTACATATATGAGATTTTGTTCTCTATGAAAAAACCAACCAAATAAAGTTCTCATCAAGAATAATTTAATCCAGATCAAGAAAAACATTGTGATTTTGTGATGATGGAAAACATTTCCAAAAGGAAAATAGTATTTTGGAAAAGGATAAGAAAAATGGATGCATTGGAAAGAATTCATGGGAGGATTAGGAGAGAAAGTGAATACAATTAAAAAATCCAGTTCATTTTATTTTGAGAAGTATGGGCCACAAGAAGTATTCATATGTCGTAGCTGAAGGAAGGAGCTTGTCAGTATCATGCAAGTTTATCCAATACAGAATTAAAATACCTAATCCCAGATAATGAAGTCTAAGAAGTCATTTTAGGAGAACAGCTTCCAGCATTAGATTAAACAATCCAGAATAAACAGCAACAAATAAAATCAAATGAGAAAACGGTTCATACCATAAATAAGACTGAAGTCACCTTTCATACAGCTGGAAATGTCAGCAGGGGAAAAAAAAAGTAAAAGAAAAAACAATGTAATAAACGGGGACTATACACCAAACTTAACATTTATCAACTGCTGATATTGATCAGGTATACAAATCACATTGTGAGACACTGCAGGATGTAGAACTGGTAGCTTGTGTAATCACAGAAAAAAAATATTGTAGAGTGAGTAAGAAGGCAGAGGAAGTATCACCAGATATCACCATCTCAGTCTAGCAAAGAGAAGACTAAAGGGACACAAAATAAGAGCCTTCAAATATCACTTCAGCAGAATAAAAGGGGAAGATGAAGTCTCTAACACTGATAAGAAAATATCAACCATGTTTATGTTGCAGCAAGAAAGGTTCAAAACAGACATCAGGAAAAGCCTTCTTAAAGAGAGGTAAGAAATGGAATATATAGTTTATAAAGTTTGAAAAATTTCTTACACTGAAGTGGGAGTTCATGTTACCTTGAAATCTCAGAGCTCTGTTTCTGTCCACTTTCCCAGTAATTAACATCAGAAAAAATAATTCTACTCCACAAACTAAACAGATACTTCAAGTCAATAGTATAAAATTTAAAAAGTCTCATTATTTTCATATATATGTTTGTATATATATATGTACATATACACACACATACATATATATATATATATGTATATATTTGGAACATAAATGAAAATAAGATGGACCCTAAGCAATTGTCTTACAGCTAATTCATGTCAGCCTAGCTGGGTTTCCATAATATTCCAGATAACTTTTTTTTAACTAAAGGGTATTTGTTGAGGTGCAGCATTGCTAAATTTTCTTTTTTTTTTATTAAATTACAGCATAGACTTCTCATAGGAAATGCTCTTATTCGCTATCCGTCATTCACCAGTATCAGGGCAATAAAATCTGATGAAATTACACCAAAAAAACCCCAAATTGCACAGACACGTCTGTGAATTTTCACATGCTTTTTTCTTCAACAATGCACTTAGCAATGAAAACAAGAATACATTTCTGTAGCTCTGTCACAATAGAATACCCATTTGTTGAGATGGCATGTTAAAGACACAGCATATTAATCATTTAGACTGTTCGAAGCCATAAAAAAAAAAATCTATTTGATTAAGTTTCTTAATATAAAAGAAATAATGCAACTGCCAGCAACACCTAGCTCAATAACATTTAAAATAGTCTGTAAAAGACTTCCATTGAGCACATGAACTGCAACTGTTCCATCAGCGAGAGTTATAGCTACAAGGACAGCACTAAACTGTCTAAGGCACGTCTTAATTGTTTGATGTAAAAGGAGCCCCAAACATCTATCTTAAATGGGTATACCAGTCTGGTATGTCTCCTCACCCAGAAGGTCAGCTTTGCAGTCTGTATAATCTCACCCTTACAAGGAGTTTCTCATCTCTGCATGATGTTTCCTTTATAACTTTGGCAAAGTAAAAGGTGTTAGCTATGTCAATCAGCCCTCATAGAGTTCAACCATCTCATGGTTAACAGAGGAATTTTAGCTACACTTTGAACAGAAGACGAGAATGGAAAATGACGTTTCTGAAATGTAGGGGTGTCTTACTCTAATCGCTGGTATTGGGGCTTAACAATTGGCACAACAAGCTTGGAAAGACGTTCTGGCCAAGTGAACTTCTTCTCTTTTAGCCAGTGCAAGGAAAAATCAAAACCATTAGGTCTATCTAATTTTTGTCACATTGCTTCAAATTAATTTTCATTTATTGTACCTGTCCCTCCCAGAAGACAATCCATAGTGATTGTCTATGTGTATCTACACCTGTGGTACAGATTGACTTTACAAAACACCCATCCCCTAGTCTACAAGCAAAGTCAGAGGTTTCAGTGTGCAATCATTGATGATCAGTGTTTAAACAATCAATGTCTCAGATAGCGTTTCCTCCTCTAAAACCAGCAGTATAAATATTTGGAAAACTTGGTGAGTGTTCTGACTGCAGCAGAAGTTTGTGGGAAGAGAAAAACTGAGATGGAAACTGGCAAAGATCATTAATACAAGATTCTGAAAGAAATAATGCCTAAAGGTTAGCTGCTGCAAGAATAAATTGCCCCTAGAGGGGACAGATTCTAGTTATGGAGAAATGAGCTATCACTTTTGCATAGCTTAATTTATAAAAGAAACAATTTTCAGAGCCTAGAGTTATTTATAGAGAGATAGCACAAAAAAAAATGTCCAGCTGTTAATAATCATGAAAGAGAACAAGGAGGTGTAATGGTCAGTTATCTATCAAGAGATAATGTAGGATGAAACATATCTTTTGTTTAAATCCGCAGACTGTCACACACTTGTAATATAAAGAGAATTTCAAAGGTTGGAATATTTATTCACTTAGAATTGGTAAGATTATCATATCCATTACTGAAGCCAGTATGTCATTTGTGGAAGTACAGTGCAGTACGTACTAGAATAATGTCAATGAGATCTGTGAAAATTACCTGAAATGCACATTTTCAAAGGCTGCTAATAATAATAAGGTACTCTCCCAGTCAAAGTAATCCTTGAGAAAGAAACAAACCTTCCAGAGGGAGGGAGGAGATGCAGTACACTTGGCAAGGCCAGGAACATCTCATAGAAGAAAACACTGCTGACCTTGTTTTCCTTCACAAAGGAGACAAAGACCAAAGTATTAAGACATTCTCCAGTGTACTGCACTGCCACAAAAAAGAAGCCCTTGGCTTGTTCTCCCTAACATGTCCTAAGTGGAGTTCCAATTTGATAGTGAGGTGATGTTTTTGTACGTGTATATATCATGTTGGTGCACAGGTGTCCATGGACAGTGTTTGTTAAAAGAAAAAATAATCAATGCCTTGAGATAGGGTAAGACTTACTCAGGGAATAAAGCCTCTCAAGCAGGATGGTCAGGCGTTGTCTGGATGGTGACAGTTGTTGGGGTCCAGCTGGATCAGGAGAGACTCCCTGAATCATCCAGCACTTCAAATATTCTGGCCGTGTACAGTAGAATATCTGCCATGGAGGGTGAGCTAAGAAGCTTACAATCAACAGTTTCTACTAAACCCCTCAAAGCAGGCATGAGTTACCACAACTTTCCTTCCCTTCTCCTCTCTTCCCTCCCTCTCATGGGTGTTAAAGTCCTGTGAGAAATGAGGATAAATTTCCTCCAACAAACCCAATGCTTCCTTCTTTCCTGCTGACTGGCCGAGTTAGTCGTGCACTTCGGAGGCTGAGGCGGGTGAATGGAGGCAGAGATGGCAATTCTAGGTGAAGCGTGTGAAAAATATTTAGAGCTTCTCACAGGAAAGCTGCGTCAGGGCGCTGGACAGGTACCAAGACATGTTCTTTTGTTCAGGTGCAGCTCGCGACATAAGGCCCTGCTAGGCAGCAGCAGCTCTAGAACTACGTCAGGCAGACAGGTCAGTGGCAAACTTGGCCTAGGGAACAAAATGTCTTCTCAAGGTCAGTCCCCGACATTTCACGTAGGCTGTGTCAAGGCATAGGGCAGGCTGGCAGCTCCCCAGGGCCGGAGCAGGGGAGGGTCCCCCCAGGGCAGGGCTTGGCAGCCGGGGCCTGTCCCACTTCTCACGCACAGCAGGGGACAGCCCCAGCCCTCAGCATGTCCTGATGTCAGCCTCTCCTAGACCTGGCTCGCTGGAGCCCATGGCCGCAGAGGGCAGGGCTGTGGGGAGCTGGAGGACATGGCTGGGGGGCATGGAAATGGTGTCCTGGGCCATGGACAGCGCGGGGAGGCACCCACAGCCATATGCTGCCAGGCACTACTACGGGAATAGTGCTCAGCTGTGGGAGAGGAGGATGGAGAATGTCTGACCAGTACTGATGGGAGATAAGAGAGAGGAGAATAGACAAGAGAGATGTATGAGAGGAGGATGGAGAGTGTCTGATCTAACAGGAGATAAGAGAACAACCAGGTATTGTGACGGAAAGTAAGAAAGATAAACATGGTTACCTAGTAGTCAAAAGGTGTTTGCATGCTTGTAGTGATATACAGCTATGCAACACTATGAGTGGTTTCTGCCCTAAGCCTGGTGGTACATACAGCTGAAATTTGTATCTGGGCTCAGAGATATAAATATGAGCTTTTCTACACAATAAAGTGTCTCTGGTTGCACCACAACCGGAGTCTGTGCCTTCATACACCACACTCAGCTACTGTTCTTTCTGAAGCCGTCCTATGAATAAATGGAGGGATTCAGCTCCTTACTCCGTTGCCTTTTCAGGCTTTTAATTTCTTAAGACATATAGATATAAAATAAAATAATGAGTAGCCGACAAGTTATTTTAGAATAATTGCCTAAGGTTACTACCATTTTGTCTGTCAAGGAATAGTGTAATCATTGCTGAAAGGAAAAAGCAGTCAAATTGCAGAAAGCTGCTAGAAGCAAGTTAGTGCATGATAAAAATGTTAAACCTGAATTATTTTCTAATACTCTTTCCCCCATATTCATGATGAATTTCAGTACATAATCTGCCAGTATCTGTTCATATGAAAATCTAAAGATTAAAAACACAATACAGTAACACAGATGTCACTGTAGAAGACTTCATTGACATTTAAGTAATAAAAGCATAGCCTTTTACTTCAACAGACTCTGACATTATTATAATTCTGTCCTGGTTAACCACAAAATATGAGTTATTACATATTTTAACCAGGTCAGCTGTGCTAGAATGAGGATTTTAAAACAACCAGAAAGAACTTCAGTAGATTACAGAAATCACATTCAGGATTTCATAGGTCTGAACAGCAAAAATAATTATCGAGTCCTTTTAAAGAGCTCGTGAATGCAAAGTGTGGCTGTAATGATTATATATTAGAGTCAAAGAACAGAAAAGATTTGAGGATTTTTATTTTTTTTTAGCTCCTTGAAGTATATTTTCTTTTCACTTTTGAGGCAAGACAACTAGATTAGGGCATATCTTAGATAAAATACTTTGCCAGGCAAGCAGCCTCCAACCAGTCGTCTCTGCATAGCACAGTCTTGCACTGTGTTAAGAAGCAGCTGAAAGGCACATGTTGAGGGAATCACAGTCACAATCTTCAGCGTATTAATATGCTTTGCATGCTGCATTAGGATGGCAAAAGTTCAACACTCAGTCAGATCAAACACATTTTTGTTATTTACTGTTCCTGGTGTTACTACTTGCGACAGCAAACAGCCCTATTGTAAGTAACCCTCCCAGTGATTAGAAAATTGAAGTAACTTTTAATCTTGAATCCCACCACACTATGACTTGCATTAATGGTTTGCTAGGTTACCCTGCTGTGCTGCAACACAGCCTAACACAACCTCTGTCACCTCTGCCAACTCTGCTGCAACAAGGTGCTGAGAAACACCCTTATTAACTGATGCAGGAGGAAAACAGAGAAAAATGTTCCGATATGGACCAAACCCATACAGCACGTCTTGTGCTTCTGGAAAGTAAACACCACCATGTTCTCAGACATGAGAGAATTAATTTAGTGAGTGTAACATAGCTATTCATATAAAGCAGGATTTGACAATTTGCTTTTCTAAATAACCATACTTTCTACTAAATCAACAAAACTAGTGAATGTACAGGTTACACAGCTACATGATTAGGAGCACTATAGCCTGGGCCCAGTAAACTCAGTGCTTTACTATAGCAAAAACCATTCCAATCAGATGAGGAACAGTGTCAACATAAGCAGTAGCTTGAGTAGCTTGGGTACTATTGCAAACTCTGGTTGTGATGTAATTAAGTTGTCATCATTCTGTATACACAGCCAAATAATCCACCATTTACAATATTTCCTTCTAGATGAGGGATGATTTTGGTTAATTGTTGGTCATCCATTTGAGTTGGATACTCTTCGGGACAATGGAGCGCCTGAAAGCAGGAGTACCAGAATTGTTCTACGATAAAATTAGTGTAAAAGTTACGTTTCTTAGGCATATGTTAAGTCCACTGTTGCTGAGGAGTTAAAATGTGAACATAGAGCAGAAGTAGAACTCAGTCAAGTTTCACATCATAGTTGAAAAATCTAGGTTTTGCAGTAAAACTAGCTTTGACAAAAGTGTCATAAATTATACATTAAACTACCTATTTAAAAAAACCAAAAAGCAACCAACACACAACAATAAACCATCATTTATGGTAAGTGCTTTCTATTGAAATGTTATCTATTACCTCTGTAATTTTACAGCCTGAAAATGCATCTTATCAACCTACAGTATTTCAATATCTCTTTTAATATCTTTTCTAAAGTACCAAAAGGGAAACAATGTAGTCACAAAGTACAGTAAATTTGAATTAATGAGAAGAGTGTAGAAGGTCTTTCCTGCTGCATAACGCTACCCTTTTAGAAGCTATCCCATATTATAACATATTGCACATAACCACAGAAATTCATAACGATACACCAAGAACGGAAATTCTTTTTTGCCCGTAAGTTCTTTTACTTGCATTCCTCACCACACACATTCTGCCTTTGGAGCGTGAATTGCAGTGAAATAAGAAAACCCTCTGAAAAGTGGCAGATTAGAAACACTGTATGTATGGTCCTAAAATTAATGTATTGCAGCTATCTAAAAGGCTCACCTTCCTCTTTCTTTCTGTAGTGGCAGGATCTATGTCAGAAACTTCTCTAATCTTCACACCCAGACTGGTAAAGCCATGGTGCAGATACCACCGTATTTCCCACTCAGCCCCTCACACCTCAATATTTATCCAGGATATTACCCAATGTTTTATTCCTATAATAACTTTTATTCTTGGCTTGAGATGTGATATTTCAACTGCATGTCCCAGTATGAAATAAAACTCTGCAGAATTTTGCCACAAAGACCAGAACTTGAATTGCATGTCTTGTCTCTCTGTTTCCCTCCAAACATCAATGTTTTGTCTTCAGACCTTCTTCATATGGTACTTTGGTTTCAGTAAGATCTGAAAAGCCCAATTTGAATTCCAGTATGCTCTTGAAGGCAAAGTCAGAAGTACATTAATATTTTCTCCAGTGTCACAGCTTACCCTTGCAAGGAAATGTGTTTGAAAATTTTTCCTTCACTAAGTTGTCACAGTAAGTGATCCAAAAATGAAGGTATAATGACAATACTGAAAAAAATTATCTGTTAGAATGATTATTATACCAGTATACCAATACCAACATGTAGTTTCTTCATGTCCCCACTCCTTTCTTATCTGTTGTCCCTCATCTTTTAACTTCAAACAGTTAAGGACAGACCTTCTTGTATAAGCTGTAGAGAATCTAGAAAAGGACAGCTGTATTCACTAATTCTAATACATAAGAATAATCGTCAGCTGCTTGGGGAACATTTTCCTAACATGAACATGCAAGAGGGATATCCCAGCAATCCCTGTTTCAGCAAAGCAATTAATAATAATAATAATAAAAACCCTTCTAGTTCATACTAATCACTGACCCACAACTGGAAATAAAAAAAAGAGTTTGCAACTTATTTTCCTTATCATCAGGTCACACAAAATAGACGCAAACCAGTCCTGCACAAAAATGTAAAAATGTAAATATTGTGGGACAAGGAATTTGATCACTGACAAACTGAATCAAATCATTCAAGGGAAACACACACATACCCAAATAATAAACCCCCAAACATACAAAGTTTAATGATAAGGCTAATTTGTTTGATATTACAGAGTTTGGTAACAATTACAGCTATGAAGGAAAGATGTTTCTGACTTTCAGTTACCTAAATATTTTCTCTTTGATAATAAAGCCCAACTGTCATTGAGTAAGGTTATGGCACTTTCACTAACAAAGACAGTGTATAACAGGCAATCATTACTACAGTGACAAGACTGAATACATATTACACTGGAAGTTCATCTAATGAAATACCAAGTTTTAACTGTCTTCCCCTAAATAATGTTCATGCCATTACATCTAGAAAATATTAAACTGCCTGGAAAGTCCATGGCTTACTTCATTTGGTAGACTGAGAAATCCATCAGCACAGCATGTCAACATCATAGAAAATTAATGTACTATACATTAAAGTGAGAGACCACAATATGTTAAAAATTAATTAAATGGCTATGTTTCTAGTAAAACGACACGAAGAACTATTTTTTATTTTGTAGTCACTGACAGGAAAATATAGAATACAGTCAGACATGCATTTGAAGTAAATTACAAAATAAAGCAACAAGAAACATATATTGCCTATAAATTAGGGTTGTTGGTTTTTTTTCTCTCCAGCACAGCAAAGTCAAATAGCTAGATATAAACTCTCTTCTTTATTCAACACTTTTCCTATGGCTTACCTAGGAATAGTCCCCACTTACTTAACTATCTCTTATGTATGACTTCTACAGCATTTAGATCCTCTTTAGATTGTAGAAGCCATTTAGGGTGTTAGAGTACAGGGGTTTAAGAGTTTGATTCAGAGACCAGATGTCTTTGTGAAGCTAATCCCTAAATACCTTGGTATATGAAAAAGAATTCATTCTGAAGATACAATTCCATATCCAAAATTTTCTAGTCCATTCTGCTCTCACACAGAAAATATTGAATGTAGCAAGATTATATTTGTGGAACTGAAAACAAAGAACCATGGAAAATGTGCTTCTTGTTTTATGTATTTGACAAATCTACTTGTGTTTTCACACACAACACACCCTCACCATAGATGAGTATTACACAAAAATGAAACTGAAATAGATTTCTACTCACACTTTGGTGTCAGTCACCTTCCAGCCTGGCTTGGTCTGCTGGTCATCTCTCATATTCACTCCCTAAATGGAATATTGAAAGAAATGGTTAATTTTGTAACTCAGAAGTGTCACACAGCAGAACTGAGATCAAATCAGGTTTTCATACCCCCAGTTATCAGCCACAGGCATTTTTGCAACATCAAAGCCCTAAAAGTTTCAGTATTTAAATCATATATTACCAGTGTAATCATTTGGTTACATCTGGTCTTAAGCATTCCAAAATTTTCTATTTGGAAAGAAGGAAAATTTCCTTATATACTTGTTTGCTTATAGAGAAGAATTAATGCACATGGAAAATCTTTGAACTATCAATAAATCGGTTTATTTTTATTAATACAGATTATCACTATGTAATGACCACGACCTCCAGTTACAAAAACTAATTCTTTCAATAATTGCCATGATGGTGCCTTAAAATGTCAATAATGAAATTTTTTAGTTGCCTTTTAAATAATAAGAATTAAGATGCTTTTTCATATTCTACATTATGAGAATCCCTTTGAATTTTCATGATTAAATAATGTAATTGTAACTAGCTTATTCAGAGAAAAGTCACTGGAAAGATTTGCTAACTTTAAGTCAGTCTTAGCATCAGATTCTCAGTGTGAACACTTATGACTCCAAATTAACCTCCCTACTACAACATTTGCTACTAATTTACAAATATTTCTGCAATATTCCAGGCAACATTTGTACTGGTTAAAGTATTCCTAGAATACAGACAGATAAATTTTTTTTGAAACGTGAAGGCATTTGCAGGAAATATTTTGCAGTGCTTGTCCGTCAACCACTGATAAACACAATCATTTTAGCAACACAGAAGAGGATCCGAAGTCCTACTATAAATTACCCTTAATTCCTTCACCTCTTTCAAGCAACTTTTTTTGAAAGATTAATCCTTTTTTTAACATTGCTTGATATAATAAACCTTCAGGCTCGATTCTTGACTCTTAACTGGAAGTGCAGCATAACATTTAATGCATGACTTATATAACTTAAATACATGTTTTATCGGTAGATATTCTTTGCAGAAGCATTAACATTTTCATGAATGGTATTTACAGAATTAAGTTCTCTCTTCAACTGCTGATGCATCTCTTTAAATTAAATATGCAGTACTAAATTCCCAGAAAATATGAACTGACACTATTTCATTGACTTTAGTAGGTCAATATTTAAGTCCAATACCTAAGTATCAGGTCAGTTTTCAGTTGTTACTATTAGTAACAACTAGCAATGATCACAGGGACCATATGAAAGTTTAGGAAAATTCTTCCTTCAAGTCATTATCTCATCCTAATGATGTTTTGCTTTGCTGAACAAGATGATTGTTTTTAAACAAATATTATAGGAAAATACAGACTTGTGAAATTCCAACATTTTAAAAAATATCATTAGTTGAATTATATTCTGAAGGTTTTCATTTTGTTTTTCCTTCACAGATTTCAGTTTAGGACCATTGAAACAAGAAATAATAATAAAAAATAAAATAAATGGACGTGGCATTGAAAATAACACTGCTACTGTGGCAACATAAGGAAGAAACTACAGCTTCACTTTTCCCCAATTAACCCATCACTAATATTAACACATTCCTATGCAACATCTGGATTTAGAAAAAATATTTCATAAAAGAGATTTGATCAGTTCTAAGCACCATATTAAAATACCATGAATTTCTATTGAAAAATCATTCTAAAGGAAAAAACAAAATCATTCTGAACTTCAGTGTTAACAAAATTGTTTTAATTTATAAACTTATCTCTGCCAAAAGCCTCATCTTTCAGAAATGTACAATAGTATTTCAGTTTCTTTAGCTTACTTGACTTGCTTTTTTCATAAACATAAAATGTCAGAGAAGCAGAAAAGTCAAGGTTTCCCTATATTTATTTTTAGATTCTACTCAACTTTACAAATGCAATAATGGCTGTTATACTCTACTGAGAATTGATCTTTTGTGTTTGCACATCAGGTGTAGAGTTGAAGATAAAAGGGAGTGAAAATTTTAGTCACAGCAGGGTATGTTGTTTAGCTAAAAGTATATTGGGCTGCAGTAATGTAAAAAAAGTCACAGAACCACCGTTACATACCTACTCAAAAGTCCACTACCTCCTCTTTGTACTTGTATTTATAAGGGAAGGTCCCGCACCTGAATAGCCTCAATTCAAAATCTAAACTATTTCCTGTCAGAATATTTTTCAGCTTCATTTTTAGTTTTAAAGGATAAGGACCCACACTTTAAAATGCCAGATTGAGGCATCTCCTGTCCTCTTTGTATTTTTCGCAAGCAAAAGACTGCTTATCTTGTTCTGTTGCAGCTGTTAGTCTTCTAATCTGTTTGCATATTTCTCCATTTTAATTGTAAAAATGTGTGTCCTGTCTTTAGAACATGTTCTAATCTGTATTACTTACTCTATTCCAAAATATCTATGCATTTCATTTTCCAGAGTAAATAAAAAATAAACAACACTGATGATTACAAAATGGAAATTATGAAGCATGCCATAATTATCATTCACCAGACTTGCTGAATGTGACATTCAAAAATGAAGTTTCAAACACCAATTGCTTTGTAATAAAATTAAAATGTATGTATGGTTATTGGAAAAACATATACTTCTTGGTTAAATGTAAATA
Organism: Falco naumanni; assembly: GCF_017639655.2. NCBI lineage: Eukaryota > Metazoa > Chordata > Aves > Falconiformes > Falconidae > Falco > Falco naumanni. Next base: position 13,941,706 of record NC_054066.1, on the reverse strand, counting down.
AAATTATACATGAGTAATACCACACCTATGGGAAAATTCATGCATTTACCATAAATTAGATCACATTAAACACATAAAAGCTATTTGTAAGATAATCACAGAGCTACAGCTTACTTTTCTGTAGACACTGTATGAGCTGCCTATAAACTTGCTTTTCTGGTCAATCTAATAACATCTAAAGGTCATCGGACAGTACGGATCTTTCCCTTGCTTGATATAAATTATAGCCTTCTAGCAGCTGGATGGTCAATGGTGCATGGAAGTGAGTAGCTGAAATAATTCATATTGACTTGAAAGAGCTGTAGGTATAAAAACACCTTCACCAAAGTAAAATTTAAAAGTCTTTCCATTGATACTGACTTGATAAGAAAAGCAAGGGCACAGGAGAGTGGTAAAAAGCCTACAGAATAGCCGACGTTTTACATATGTCTTGTAAATGGCTTTTACATGTTACAAAAGCTTAATAATATGCAAGTTACAGTAACTACATGTCCTTTTCCTTAACTATGACATTATTCCAATATATTGGGTTTTTCATAGCATTTAATTTGAATAGAGCAAATTGGTTTTTTTAAAGGTACTGATATAACAAAGACCACAGTGGATCATTTCCACATTTATCTGGTTGACTGCTCTGACATGATGAATAGCATGTAATTTCAGATTTAAACATCAAGCAACTCTAGACCATGTGACAGCAAAAAATTAGAAGAAATGGTTATGTGCTCAACTTGAACAAACTAAGCATGAGTCTTCTATGGAAGACATAGTATAAAAAGACATCCTAGAGAGAATAGAACTACATTTGACTGATATTAAATATGGGCATGAGATTGTGAAAAACTGTATTAATGTTAATAACAGAGCAGAAGAATGTACCAGGAACACTGCAAGCTTTTGTGTTTCACCCACCCCCCCCACCCCCCCCGCCCCGAACTGCTGAAACATATCATGACAACACTGATTAGAGAATGAAAAAATCCATATACTGTGCAGCAGGAAATTCTGCATTTAATGAAGAAATCATAAATGAAACCAGAAATAAAATTAATACCATTAGTATGGCATAAAGGTCTACCCTTAGCTCCATTAAAAATTTCACACTAAACAATACATAACAATCCTAGATAATGATCTCCTTGACTACATGAAAGTTTTGCCTGCAAGGAGGCAGAAGAAATGACCAAAAAATATAAAAAAGTAGCATCAATCTGACAAAAGGAAAAAAGGCAAAAGAAAATCAAATCTTAAGGAATACAACCTGAACGTTTAATTTTTACAAAATACAAGGAATAATTTCCATGTCAAATTCTTGTGTCATTATCCACAGATTTGCATATAACTTTCCTGGTCATATTTTGAAAGATTACACAACAGAAAAAAGTTCAACTTCACGCAGTTTTACTTGCCATCCGCATCTTGGAAATCTCTCAGGATAAATGCCTATATAGGCTCCCCCCAGCTTCTCAATAGAGAAAATACAATCTGTTGTAACAGCAGGTGATCAAACAATCATAACACACTAATACTAGATTCTCTAACGTGTAGTTAGTTACTGGAGATTGCTAATGATACTACTTTTATACTGGTGGCTTAAGGGTAGCAAAAAAAAAAAGAAAAAAAAAAAAGAAAAAAAAAAAAAAGTAAGAACCTTCCTCTACATGAAAGCCAATATTTTGAGCCAGAGACAAAACGCCATATGGAAAATTGTTTTCTTCTGCATCATGAACAAACAATTTCTAAATTATGTTAAAAGCTTCTGATGATTTAGAGATTATTTTAGTAGACATTCCTATACATGGTAGGCACTCCCATATTCTTGATGCGATTTCTAATCAGCTATTTTTTAAAATTATTAATCATATGCTTATATTTCTAACACACATTGCTTTTGCAGGGACTAGCACAAAATTTGGCATAAAAATTCTTCTTAATATTTACTGGAAGAGTTTTCTGCACCTTGTATAAAGTGTATCTGTAACCTATTCTATACTACATTTTTCATCTAGGTTACATTTATCATTTAATATCATAGCATGAAACATCCTTAATATCTGCTTAGCATTTTTTTGAATGTGTTCTTCAAACACTTTTGTTAAACTACAGAAGGTAAGTCTGTATTTAACCTTTTATTTCACCATAGGAATTCTCTAAGTTTTCTGTTGGAGATAACAGTTTGGCTTCCCTTACATCTCCCTTGAAACAATCAAAATAAAGTTTTAAGGCTTGTGTAGACATCTGATGAAAACAGCCATATATTCAAGAGTGTTCAGATCCTAGCAGCTCCTATTTTGCTGCAATGTTCAAAATGTTTTTGAAAATTTTCAAATTCCAGATCTAAAGAGAATACAAATACAGAACGGGAAGTTCAATGTAAAGTTCTACTTGTAGTTTTTTTCACATGTTAAGTACAATACAAATACAAAGACAATTAAATAAAACAGTCACTGTTTTTCATGGAATAGTGTGTGTTAACTGTAAAGGACTAATTAATTTATTTTTTTTTCTTGAATTAGTTATGAAAATATGGTGGTAAACCACAACTATACAGCAATAACAAACCTTTGCAAAGTGGTTTTCCGTGCAGGGTGAAGAGAGAAATTTTTGTGGTCATAACAACAGTAATATATTCTTAGCCAGAACTAATTTTGTTCTTTGGGGTTTTTTCCCTCATCTGTTTTTAACGTTGCCATTGGAAATGACAAAGTGGTTTTCATGTCCAATGCCATCACTAGAGGACATTCAAGCTCAAAATATAACATATGGCAATATACTTCTTTGATATTTCAGATTAGATTTACTGTCTTTTATTTATGTTTCTGTGAATCTAAGATTGTTCTAACTTAACAACAACAAAATCAAAAAGCATTTCCACCCTAAATAATAGCATAAGCGGGAAGTACACAACTTTAACATAAAAAAAATAATTCTTAGAAACATTGTTTTCAATTGAGTGAATTAATTTTAGTCTGCAATAGATATTTATACTTGCTTACATTGCAGATGGTATCTGGGGATAATCTTACTGATTTTTTATATTAGTAGATTTAAGCTGAATGTTATTTCAACCTAATCTTCTGTCACTAAGTGTAAAATACTGAACAATGTCATTAGTGCAATTAATTAAGCATCTAATGCAATGTGCAAAGGATATTGAATTATATCACATTGGAATTGCATGGTATGAAGTGTCATAACCAGGTCAGTTTAAAATACTTGTACCCATCATTAGAACATCATGCACTGCAACAGAGAGACTGAACTAAATCATCCAGTGACTATCCAGCCACTAATTTCTCATTTCAGTTTAGTCTGACCTATATAAGAATATTATTTCTTGATTTCCAACTTGAACATGCATCCTATGTGAATATTTAAAAGCAAATGTGGTACTGGAAAATGTGGCCATATTTTAACATAGCCTTTATCAAGAATGTCCCATTATATAGTACATTAGATAAAGAAATACATTGAACATATTATATAGAGAATTATAGTCTGGTAGAAACCTTTAGCCAGTACTTTACACAAGTTTGAATGCAAGCAGGTTAGATGGATGTATTTATTAAAATTACTTGAAGACAGTAGATTATTGCTCCGATCTATGATACTTCAAATGTTTATTCCACACCCTTTCTGGAAATTATTTCAAACTATAAGAAGTCAGAAATCCCAGAATTTTTAAACAGTGAACATCAAAAAGGTTAAAGACATACAAAGAGTTATATCTGTTGACTGGCTGGAATGTAGTTTGTAATCACCAAAGTAATATTTCTACTTGCATTCAGGAAACTGATTTAGCAATGACTTTTTAAGCTTTTACAGTTTACACTGTATTATGAAATTGATTTCCATTATGTGTGCTACTTTCCAAGATTCCAGGAGTAGCAGTGGTAGTTACAAGTTTTCTACTATAAACTTCTTCCTCCCTAAGTAGTGTTCCAGTAAAAGCTGGCTATTTGTGACAAATGACCAGCCTCAAGCAACTTTCCAGTGTGTTTATTTCAATACTTGACTTCTAACCATCCCTAGCACCCACAACAAACATTCATGACCTGGTTTATGGTTGTATTTTGAGATTTTCTTTTAAAAATTTTCAGATTCAGGTTAGGATGGGTAAAAGTTCTCACATCTCAAAAAAAAAAAAAAAATAGCTCTACCTCACAGACATATAATTTTACCTTTCCATTGTTTAATCAGCCCATCATTTATTGTAAGTAAAACGAGGCAGATACCTACAGCTGTGTGAATGGGAGAGCAGTGCAGTGACAGCTGTGCATTCTCAGTTATGCTGGTACCAAACTTTAGAGAATACCTAAAGGTATTTGGCTTACTGAAAGGGATATAGGAAGAAACTGAGTTCAGTCAATTCAAAATTGATTCTTAATTATTTCCTGTCATGGTTTAACCCCAGCTGGCAACTAAGCCCCACACAACTGCTCGCTCACTCACCTCACAGTGGGATGGGGGAGAGAATAAGAAAACTTAAAGTGAGAAAACTCATAGGTTGAGACAAGGACAGCTCAATAGCTACAGCAAAAGCTGCAAACACAAGCAAAGCAAACCAAGGAATTCATTCACTACTTCCCATGGGCAGGCAGGTGTTCAGCCATCACCAGGGAAGCAGGGCTCCATCACATGTAACGGTTACTTGGGAAGACAAATGTTTCTACTCTGAACGTCCCCCCACTTCCTTCTCCTTCCCCCAACTTTATATGTTGAGCATGACATCTATGGTATGGAATATCCCTGTGGTCAGGTGGGGTCAGCCTTCCCAGCTGTGTCCTCTCCCAGACTCCTTGGGCACCCCCATCCTGATCGCTGGCACATGAGAAGCAGAAAGCCCTTGGCTCTGTGTAAGCACTGCTTGGCAGTAATGAGACCATCTCTGTATCATCAACACTGTTTTCAGCACAAATCCAAAACATAGCCCCATACTAGCTGCTATGAAGAAAATTCAGTCTATCCTGGCCAAACCCAGTACATTTCTTTCCATAAGTATTTTTGTATTTTAACTAGATAGTTCTCTAAACTACAAAGTGGCAACTTTCAGACGTTTGATTGCTTTTGGAGCTTTTCAAATGCAAGACAACCTGTTGGATATTTAATTCTCAGGAACAGGTAAAATTTTCCAGTTAACCTGCTTCATGGTCTCTGATTCTGTTTATACAGCAGCCACTCCTAAATTCACTAGCCATGAAATCTGCACCTGATTCAAAAAGCGGAGGCAATATTTCTACAGTCCTGCTGACAAATATAACGTGTATTGTTACCGTCTTGTTATGTGCCCATTTCAATAAGTGCAAAGACATAACACTATTTTTTTCTTTCCCCAGCTCTTTCTAGACTACTGCTTGACAAGGATTTGTTTTTACTTTTCCTGTCATATTTCAGTAATATGGGAGATTGAGATTACCTGATGTGCTGAATCTGGATTTATCTTCATACAAGTATGCTAAAATTCTAGTGCTCAGTACATTTATTAACCTCTGCATTGAAGGTACACATCAGCATGCTATGCATTTATGGGAAGCAATTGTTAGAATCAGGATTACTAAGAGATTCTTAATTAAAACGTGATCTCATGATTCAAATGGTTGCTATGGCAACTCAGGCTAAATAAATAAAAAAAATCCTAAGTGATACTACAGCAGCATTCTTTGTTGGTTTTAACTTAGGTGAATGATTGCATCGCTACATTAACAACTGTGCTTACTTTATTAGCATGATTTATTTCTTTTTGTAATACAGCCTTAGGGATACATTTCATGCTACTTATGCTTTGATCAGACAAAATTCAATAAATCCAGTCACTAATGACAAATAATATTCACGCGATATGACTGACCTCATGCTACTGAATCTGCTTGGGTTCTGATGGAAGAATTTTAAAAAGATTTTATACTGCCTTTGAATTATCTTTGTTTTTGTATAGATATTTAAATATTCTGAACAACCTTCCTTTGTCAAACATTTGTTTTCTAATTAAGAAAACCACTACTTACTCAGCAGTGCAAAAATAGGTTAAAAAAAGCGCTATATTTTTTATATTATTCCGATATTCTGGTATATCCCCCTGCAAATTATCTGAACAACCGAGAAACATGGGAAATATCTCACACAAAAATTGTGGTAAAAATTAATGGCAACTGCAGTCTTCAAAAAGGAGACCACATAAACATTAGAAGACTTAAGACATTGTGTGTTATCATGCCATCCAATTGTGTGTGACAGAAGTCCACGTCCATGGAAGTGACTTAAAAATAGAGATGAAACCATATAGATATCACAGAATCTGACTCCATCCTTTATCGAGTGAAAAATTAAATGGCAGCTTCTGTGAAAAGTGGAAAGATATGCATGATATACAACTTAGTGATGGAGAAACGGTGCAGATGAAAATTGCTTCTTGATACTTTAACACAATTTGCAGCTTGCAGCAGGACAGACGAATGATGAGGACGAAGCTGTACCATAACACCCAAAAACCTAGCATGAGCTCTTTCATCACATACTGTGCTACTTTTAGATTCAAAGAAATGTGAATCCTCTCCACAGCTGTTAAAAGACTGTTAGGTACAGCATAGGTTACATTTTTCTCCTAAGCTCTCATCTATGCTTATCTGTTCTTTATCTCCGAAGAATCTTATGGTTCATCCTAACATACACACAGATATAAGTAGTGCAGGTTACACTGTTACTACCCACCAAAATATAGAGCACAATACGCGTAGGTGAGAAAATTGCTAACTCCAAACCATTGCCTGTCCTTTAAGCAAATTTTGATCTATGACAACATATTTGCTACTAATTGTGCACCACACACACTCAAAACTGGCACACAATTAATTGGTTTATTACCAATAATATCACTTATCAGTGATCACTTAATTATGTGCCTCTTAGTTTTAGTTTGTTGGTTGGTTATCAAGTTTATTATTATTACTCTTCTGCTGGTGCAAAGCAGATATAACTAAAGTGACCCATGAGAATTAGACAAGTGAATGATCAAGCATAGGAATATTAGAAATCTTTGCTTATAGGGATTTCTGCCTTTTTTTCAAGGGGACAATTTAGCTTTTTGCTAAATGTATTAAGACAGTTACTTTCTTCTTTTCTCTCTAGATCCCTTGAATACATAGATATTTTTGCATCTCTTCAATACTGAAAATTCCACAGCAAGGCCACCAAGTGAAACCAATGAAAAACCTTCTCCAGCTCCTGAGAATGACTGCAATTAAGGTTAATTGTTCCCAGATTAATGTGTTTTCATTGCTCACTTCTTCCCACACAATGTGAATATAAACAGGAATTTATAGAACCAAACACAGCAGGGATGCAATTAATATTCTTTACATTATGATTTGGAATGGAGATGGTAAATACGTGGTCCTGGGTATAAGACTGGTATCAGGTCACCAAGGAGACAACAAAGTGTCTATCTAAAATTTGCACTTATTTGCAATCAGAATTTTGGCTTACTCAAACACCTTCTAGATAGGCTTGTGTAGTAAATTAACACATATCACCACGTACTGGTTATTCAGCATAATATTTGATTAAACATCTATGTCATTTGAATATTAAGCAAATCTTTACTATTTGCTCTGAGCTTCAAATTGAGCTCTTTTGCAGCAAGCAAATCTGCAAAAACTTCTTGGGAAAAAATGTAAGTGTTCTTGAAATCAGAAGCAAAGAATGAAATTTAATTTCTCCATCTATATTAAGGGCAAATAGAAACATTAATTAAGTTGCAGGGGGAACTATGATTTTGGAAGATATAGAATTATTTTTGTCAATGTCATGATTTGAAAATTTATTTAAGCTCACACAGGAAGAGTCAGAATACAGAATTTAAATACAGCTGTATTTTTTCAAGTCAGGAACAAAGATGGTATTGTGTCCCATTTTTGCTGACATTTTTCATCTGCATGCTGTGATCAGGTGAGCTTAGAATTACAAGTTGGGGTTGTTCACTTCCTGTCAGACATCATAGGAAATATTACTATGCATAGCACTTTTTACTTTTTATATTTACAGGTCATTTGCTTACTTGGTTTTGTGATAACTAGAGGTTGATAGCAGTTTGCCCTTCATATGAACTGATATGATGTTTACTAAATCAACGCAAGCAGTATGGGGATAAGGGGGAGTCAAAGCTTTTTCATCCTTTTCAGAAGCTGTGTCTTCTGAACAGCAAATTACATATGTAACAAATCTTAATACATAAGACTTCAACAAAAAAAACCCTACATTTACTTCCAAAATATAAGTGAACTAAAGTTGTCAGGATATTAGAGACTATGTTACTATTCAATTCATACAAGTAAGGTAACTACAATTTAAAATATCCCTTATAGGTATTAAACACACATATTATAGTACATTTACTCACACTGAATGTTGCTTTACTATACAAACTGACCAATTTCAATTTTCCAAAGTAGGATAAAAACTTGGCTCCTGACAAACAGTATTATTTAGCAAAAAAATTGAGAGTATTTTTCTAACTGTGAGCATATGTATTTTTAGATGCCTGTTACTACCGATTAAATGAAATTACAAGTCAAACGAGATTTTCCTGCTATTCCATTCATTTACAATGCTATCCTCCCTGTATTAGATTCAACTACAGTCAATCCACACTATATTTAAAACACAAGCAAATGGCTGTTCTCTCACTGTGTTTCTGAATTAAGCTTGGAGTATGCACATCCCATGTTCTGAAAATCCATTCACATAAAAATGTCACATTAACACAAATAAAACTCTAATTGAGAAGTCGTCACCTCTTTCTGCTGACACAAAAGACAAGTACCATGCAGCAAATTTTGTTAGGTTGGAAATACATGCACCAGCTTCTAATAGATAATTTAGATACCTCAGGAACTAAAATAACTTAAGTTTTTAATTTAACTAATCGGCTAAACCTTAGATTCCATGTTGTTGTACTGGCAACATCTAAGCAGACCAAAATGTAAACAGCACCTCTCTGCAAACCCATTATTTCTATTTCCAAGAATTTTCAAGAAAAGGGTCTTTTGAAAGATGGATCCTTCTCTTTTGTCATCAATAGCTATATTTCATGACACATAAACCACTGCTTTATGATTAATTATTCCATCCACCAAAAATATGGATAGGTAACAAAAATCCAGATAAAGGAATTACATATCCATAGGATTTTTGAGTCACTATGAAATCCACCGAGATCTGACCACAAAGTCAAATCCTTTAACCTCTACCAGTGCTGCAGAAAAGGAAGGGGTAGACAAGGATGGCACAAAATGAATGTTTCTAGAAGACATTTGAAAAGAGATCTGGGATCCTTTTTGTTCTGCACAGCTCATAACTTGGAATTTTTGAAAAAACTATTCTTCTGTGTTTGTAAAAAGAGGACAAAAAGAATTGAATAGAAAAAAAAATATTGTAGAGAAACTGGGCTCTAATAGAAGCTATAGACTTGTATCTTAGTTGGAGGAAAATTATGAAGTTTTATATTTCACAAGACTGAAGTTGGAAATGGTAAGTATGTAATTAAAACAATGAGTAGATTTTCCTTTGGCAGGGAATAAGAGAAGTGGACAGTCAAAAAGAGCAGCTATTGGAAACCAGACCTACTTCTCCAGTGCTGATTTTGGACATCCAACATGAATCTTCAGAGAAATGCAAACAGAAGTCAGTTTGTGCTCTTCTGAGATAAATGGGAGCTTTGCCAATGAGATGAAGTCCACAGCCAGTAGAAAAATCAAATATTTACGGAGAAAGGCCTAAACTGTTCTTCCACAGCCAGCTTTGGTAGGAGTAATTTAGTTGATGTTAATAGTGCTTTAGATGACAACTCAGGCAAATTCTAGGATATGAAACTGTATCCTCTGGGTATGTATGAGGATTCCAGCATTTTAGTTCTATTCAGCTGCTCATATTTTTGCCCTGAGTAGTACACTCTTTATCTCTTTAACTCTGTGACTTCTTTTTTGCATAATACATTAAAAACCAACTGTAATGGGATATGACCCTTTGTTCTTTGACAGAACAGAAAAAAACTTAGAAATCTGCCAATAGTACGTAAAAAAATTGTGTTCCTTATAATTGTTGTAGAAAAACTGCTCAACAGGCTTCTCATTCTGAATATATTTTAAATTCTCACTGGCAGGTAACTTCATCAATGTCACTAAAAGAATATATTTCAGTCTCATTAAAATAGTAAAAGGAAAGAAAACCAATATTATCTTCATACTTCCTTTAGTTGCTGATATTCAGAAGCTATTAACAGGTCTCCAGGCTTACTTTTTCACTCCTCCTGACAAATAACGTGCAAGAATTTAAGGAAAAGAGTCCTATTCTTCGAAAGTTAAGTTTGAATATACTTGGACATTGAATAAGCTGATACAAAAGAAATTAGGCTGGGTGCTGTTGGTTTTTTTTTTGTTGTTGTTGTTTGTTTGTTTGTTTGTTTTTAACTCAAGGAATATGCTTCTCACAAACTGTGAGTAACACTTTTTAGTCTGATATGAGAAAGCATTTATGATCAAGCCATGAGAGCAGACGGAGTATTTTGGCTTGGTAGAGGGTAGCAGGTGTCCTCTGGTAGATACTGAATCATGTTTGAGCTGGAGACAAATGGACACCCCAAATCAATGCTTAGCTGATTTATCAGACATTATAAAGAAAGCTGTATCATTTTCACGACGTGTGATATGTAGATAAATAGCCATGTCAGCATTCTAAAGTCAACGGATTCCTTCTCTCTTAAAACATTTATTTATTTATTAGGAGTAGTTTTAGAAGCATTTTCTAAACTGTAAGTCTCATTCTCTGATCTCAAGACATGATCAAGGAAGCAACCTAACAACATTACTGAAAATATTATTGAATATATCAAATTACTCAGAAAAGCAGAATATAATTAATATATGAAAGAGATGCATGAATAGTATATCTTTATAAAAGTAAAAGAGAAGAGTCTTCAACCTTAACATTCTCATAAGTTTTAAGATGCTGGGAAACACTACTCACGTAGTTGGCCTAAAAGCTTGGCCCATTCTCAGATACCTCAGGTTGGGGGGACTGAAGAACTCCTTTTACCCACATGTGAAAATCTGCACGAACATGAGCTTGGTGCCAGAGAAACACTGCCTTATGGCAGAGCCCTGCTTCAGCACCTACTCACTAATAAACAGCTGTATTAGAAATGAGGTAAATTGATGCTTTTCCTTTTTTTTTTTTTTTTCCTCCCCTCCACTTTGTCTTTTTTGAGGGGGTAATAAATACAGAAAAGTTAATTTCCCATACAGATCCCAAACAGAATTCTGTGCTCTGTGTGTTGTTAAAACCCTGCTCCCTTGATCATCCCACCACATGCATAATTCACTCCCTAGCCTTAGTTTAGAGTTCAAACTGAGTTGTAATGAGAAACTTCAGTCAGAGTTTTATTTCTCTATGAGGTAGTTTTACTTCTGTTGTTTAATTGAGGGTGTGGAGTACATGTTATCAAAGTCAGTTAGTAAAGAGCAGAATACAAGTAAAGAAAGCCTCCCTGGAGAGAGGAGTAGAGATCCACCATGCCTGAGCCCCGTCACCCTGGCCTGTGCAGGTTCAGACTTCAGGACTAAGCAATGGAATCCCTTCTATTCCAATTAATTTAATTCCAAGTTAAAAGATGGTAAGGATAATAAGGAGTGCTATTAATCAGTGAACTTATAGATGTTTCTGTAACTGGTAAAGCTCTAAGTATACTAACTTAATTGTTTCCTATAGATAACAGAAGAATAACCTACAAAATGGATTGTGCTGAAAAACTAAAACCACTGGGAAACCGGAGTCTTTTTTATTCTTATTCACATGAAAGCAGAAGAAGCTCTCATAAATATTGAGAGGAAAAAAGCTATAATACAGTCCAAACTTGCAAAATTGTTTCATTAGACTGCGATAGGGTTTCTTCTTAGAGTTTAGCAAATATTTTCATTCAGTCTAGCAACAAATAAAAGTCTTGTTCCTGCTCAAAGAATATTTTATAGTTTTCATCCATCCGGTATTTCTGGCTAAGGACTAGGAACCAGGATTCCCTATCCAAAAGAGTGTAACATCCCTCAGAAGCTAGGGCAAAGCAATGCTCTTTTTTTCTGAGATGGACAAAATGCAGAAAAATGCTGTATTATTTTAAGGTTAGAAAACCAGCATTTTCTCACCAAACATTTTACAAAGAAAATCCACATGGAGAAAGGGACAACAAATGAATGGCTTTTGTTTCAGCTGGCAAGATGCATGCTGACAGGTTTTTTAATTCTCTCTACAAAGGTTTCTGAAGTACACCTTTCACACCAGACAAAACAGCATAGGAAAAGTCATATCCTATGATCCTTAAGCAAACAAAATTCACCAAACTCGAAGGAAATAAAAAAAGAATACAGAGGAAAAGGCATCAAGATTGAAAGGACATGGGAAAAGGAAGAGAATGGATGTGACAAGCTAACAGTCTTCCCAGAAACCTTTACAGTTACTCTTAACACTCTTTTGTGGTTGGTCTTTCATTTGAATCTCTTTTAGACAAGAAATAAGCTCTCTGGATTTTTGAGACTAGATATGCCATACGATTTTCTTTTATAAACTCAGTGGATCTATTTCAGTAAAGGCTGTCACATGCCTATTTCACCATGATAATTATGTTGACAGAAATAGTTCCTTCAACATTTAAGCCTGTTTTAAAAGGACCAGTAATACTAACAAATGGGTTCTGCAATTCTTTATACAATTCTTTAGCTATTTCAGTCTGTATGTCTGCACAGAGGTGTTGTGTCCCTGAAGCAGGTTTGCAAACTGTGGGGCAGTGTATTTCACAGAAAGAGAAATAAGCAAAGAATCTGTTCAATGCCACAGGCAGTGGCACTGTATGCATGGCTGATGGTGCAAAGTTTACATTTTTGTTGCTATTATTTCATGCTTGCTGGAATGCTTATGATTCTGCTTGCTCCTATATTAACAGGGAAATTTCATGGCTGTCTTGAAACTTCCTAAGAAGGGGTATTAATCCAGGTGTGTGCTCCTTACTCCTTTTGCTTCTGGCAATAGATGCTAGTAATCAGAAGATCTTTAAACTAATACTTTGTTGGAATGTATCGTTTGCTTTGCTAGAAAATTCCTAAAATGAATAAAAATCATTGTGATCATTACTGTACTGTCAGAAGTGAATAGCCAAGAACTCTGGAAAATGCAAACTCAGATTTATATTTCATGGCTTATTATAATCCTATACAGTTTGCAGAAAACCAATGCAAAAATTACACTTCTTTATATACTGGGCTGACTGGGCGCTCCCATTTTTTCCTTGTTGCTGTTATTTCACTCCGCAGATGAGAATTAAGGATTCACTGCAACAAAAAGAGAGCGTGGGGAGGTTTGTGATCCTATCGTGAACTGCCTTAGGTTCCTGTGGTTGGAGGGGAGCTGCAGACCTTTCTCCAATGTCCTTAGGAGTAGATGTGAGTCTGCAATCCTTCACAATAAATTCATAAGGCAAAGCTAAGAATGTGCACTATTTCCTGCATAACAGTAAGATTCATAGTCCACAGATCCTACCTGCCCCCAATGTTTCACTTTTCCTATACTATGGCAATTTATACATTCTTATTTGTTATATGTAACCTGAAAATCTCTTAAGGAAGAAAAGAAGCCATACAGTCATACAGAGCTGCTGAAATTTCTCAGCTGCTAGATGCTTTTAAATATTCTCTTATTTCCATATAACCCTGAAAAACATAATTAATAATTCATTTTTAGAATGACATCAGCTTGTTTGTAAAATGCAAATTTCCTTCTGCCTAAACCCAGCAACTCCCGGGAAGCTCTAAGCACTGCTAACACTTTTGTGTTAACGTCAGTTCTTTACCTCTTCCTGATTCTGTCTTGAATTTTTTTACCTTTGTCCTGTAACTGCATTTGCCTGTCAAAATGTTGCACTGCAGCTTTCTAACACCATCTACTGCTTATTTGACTTACGCTGTTCTTTTCTTTTATACTTTGTAATAAATCTTTGCAAAGAACAGTACTCTAGGCACCCTCGCCCCAGCAGAGAAAGTATTTTCTGATGTAGTTTGCTACCTTTTTCATAACTGCATTTATTCAGTTTCTAAGTAATGAACTGGGAAACACGATGAAGGATAAAGGGGTCATTGAGAAAACCATTGATAAGTCAAGTCTTTTCTTAAATAATTCCAGTATTTATGTCAGGCATCTGAGATCAATAAAATGAACGCAGCCTAAATTAGCACAGTCTGTTCATGTTGTGGTTTAGCTGGGAAAACTGTCAACCTTCCACCTCAAATCAGAGAATATTATTTAAAACAGACACTACTTTCCAGGTGAACCAAAAATTGTAAAACCAGGAAATAAACTCCATTTCCTTACAGGCCAAATCTTAGAAAAGACAGGAGGACTACCCAAGGGAGTGCAGCCATGGTTTGAGACTTAGAAATCTCTGGTCATTTCCCCCTTCCATTCCATCATCATGGTGCAAGTTAGGAGAAGACTGACGACAACAATGAAATTTTGTTTTAAATTTAATTTATATTCTGCAATGTAATTATCTTAATTGCAATGTAATTAGCTTAATTACTGCCTGCATTCACTAGTTTTCTGCAGGGTATGTGCACTTTGCACATGGGTTTAGGAATACTGAGCCTTTGGCAAAAAGCAATCATAAGATTATGTTTGGTGTCTTGCCCCTTTAAAGTATTTCTAGATAGCTGAGGTAGACAACAAACAGCTTTATCAAAAGTTGGGAATTTGCCATCATCTAAGTATCAGAATTTCCAAGTCTGTCCCTAAAATGCATGCCCTTTCTGATGGTAGATAAAAAGTGGCGTTACAGAAATTAAGCCAGGCACTAATTATTTTGAAGGTATATTCTTTAATATCTGACTATATTAAATGCGTCAAAAGTGTTAGAGGACATCTTTGAGGTAACTACTAATATGTGCTTTATATCCTCTGCTTGCTTTCGTCTTTTGTTAAGTTCATCATTGAAAGGATTTCATTCATTGCTTGTTAGAACGGCGACAAGAATGAATTCCTCAAATTTAACTCACTCATGAGCAAAGCAGAGCATGTATCAATCTCAGCTCCCCACTGCGCAGTGCAGAGGTAACTTGGAAGGTCTACACTGGGAAGTGCCAACAGTCTGGTGGCTATCCCCATGTTATCTCTACCAAGTTTGCCACATGGGCAGAGTTCGTAGGTACAAAACCTTACCCACAGTCATACTGACAGGGTTTATAAGCTCATACACAGCACCACATCACAGCAAGTATTCAATATCTGCATTTTGCTGGCTTAACCTTAAATCCACTGAGGCTGTCCCTGAATCACTTTCCCAGCTAACTGGTGCCAGGTCAATACCCCACCGGATTTCTTCACAACCACCCAGCAGACATTCATGTGAGGCACCTCCTCAGCCATGCACTGCCTGTCCATCAGGCTGGTTTCTGGTTCTCTAACACCAATTTACAACATCCAGCAGATGCTGTGAATTATGCCTATAATAATGATACCAAACAGTTTCTCACATCAGCTTATGATCCCTGGAGAACAGTTTGAATTTTAATTGTTATCAAAAGCTCATTCTACTTAAATATAACCTTTTGCAAATGTTTATGAAAAAGAAAGTATATTCACAACACAAAAATTTAATCACATGTGGATATAGAGTGTCAAAAAACATGGTAAAGCACTACAGAACTCTTACAGCCATTCACTGTCCAGGTCATCAGAAATAAAGCAGACCAAAAGTCACAGCCATTTCCCGCATTTGCTTGCTCAGAAAATTTTTTAGGATGAAGTTGAAGTATTGCAAATGCTTAGTGTTTATCTATCAAGCAATGTCATTTATTGCTTGATATATACATTAAATATTAGAATGTATTGCACTTATTAAATTGTCGAAAGCACCTGTTCTGTTGTCATTTAGAATTGTATCCAGGCTGAAGCATGAATAAAATTACCTACAGCAGCACTTACATAAGTACAACTTCTCAAAACTTGTGCTGACTATCACATTGCTTTTCCACAGGAATAGCTTTAATAAATGAAAGGGGTTTTTTTTAATGTATACACACATACTACTTCAGCTAGGAAGACAAAATATAACTACAAATGACTACAAAGGGTCAAAATACAACACATCTCCAGAAATATTTCTTTCATTTTTAATACTTCTCCAATAACTTGTGCTGGATATTAAGGAGGGAAAAAAAAACCCCAAACAAAACAACAATCTGGTCCTTTTTTAATGTGACAGTGTTCCAACAATCAGCTTGCCACAAGGACCCTCAACAGGAGTTTAGCAGTGAATTGCCTAATTCTGAGCTGATATTAGCCAAGATTCTTTGGAACTTGGAAGAACCATAAGGCAATGGTGGAAAGTTTACAGCTCTCTGGGAGAATCTTATCTGTAATTATAAATGGCGGAAGAAAATTGCACTGTACTGTCTCCCTACTGAAAAGTCAAGGACATGACAATTAAAAGATGACAAAACATGAATCTGAGTTATTGGTATTGTGCTCACTATGTAGTTGATTTTCATAAATAAAAATGGCTAAAAGGTTAATTGGAAGATAGACATTTCACATAAAAAAAGAGAAAATCTACCACAACTTAAAAAATAATAAAAGCGGAATAGCCTTCCCTATATCAGGATGGGAACTGAAGTAGGTAAGTAGATAAGACTGATTTCAGGGACATTACTCTAGTTGTGCTGTAAATTGACTGAGATTACAAAAGTAGTTATTACAATACCATATAACAGCAGTGATTCATCTACTCTCATATTGCCTGGCAGCCATTGTTTCCTAAGGTTGGTAGAAAACTTTTCAGCTGGGTGTATTTTCTATCCAGGTTTTGTAAGGGCTTTTTCAGAATTTGGTATGTACCAGTTTCAGAGGGTAAAATGTTAGATTATTTTCTGCTCTGGTATAGTATCATAATAACTGTTAATCTAGCCAGTAAAATCAGAACAATGCTGAGCCGGCAGTGTGCCCAGGTGGCCAAGAAGGCCAACAGCATCCTGGCTTGTATCCGAAACAGTGTGGCCAGCGGGACCAGGGCAGTGACTGTCCCCCTGCACTCGGCACTGGTGAGGCCGCCCCTCGAATCCTGGGTTCAGGTCTGGGCCCCTCGCTGCAGGAGGGACGTAGAGGGGCTGGAGCGTGTCCAGAGACGGGCAGCGGGGCTGGGGAAGGGGCTGGAGCACAAGTCTGATGGGGAGCGGCTGAGGGAACTGGGGGGGTTTAGTGTGGAGAGGAGGGGGCTCAGGGGGGACCTTGTTGCTCTCTACAGCTCCCTGACAGGGATGTAGCGAGGCGGGGGTCGGTCTCTTCTCCCAAGTAACAAGTGACAGGGCAAGAGGAAATGGCCTCAAGTTGTGCCAGGGGAGGTTTAGGTTGGATATTAGGAAACATTTAATCACTGGAAGGGTGTTGAAGCATTGGAACAGGCTGCCCAGGGAAGTGGTTGAGTCACCATTCCTGGAGGTATTTAAAAGATCTGTAAATGCTGTACTTAGGGACATTATTCAGTGATGGACTTGGCAGTGATATGTTAATGGTTGCAGTGATGACGACCCAGAAGTAACATCTGGAGCCCTTTTTGCATGTTTTGTTCATTAGATAGCTGTGGACTGGAGTCAACAGTGCAATCCCTGGTCTTGCTCACCCATTGTCCCATACGTATAGCAATTGTGGATGCACTACTATTTGAGTGGATCTCCTAGACTTGCAGATTCACTTTGTACTTTATATTTTGTAGAATTTATAGTGCCACAGTAGCCTACATGGAAATAAAGCAAATGTTTGTTGCAAGCTGTGTCTTCAAAATTTTTCATTTCAATGTTGGAAACCAACTTTAAAGGTTATATTGT